>NC_092157.1:5673742-5691242 GCF_045791955.1 Oncorhynchus clarkii lewisi
TTTTTAATTTTACCTTTAATTTAACTAGGCAAGTCAGTTACAGTTTTTTTCGATTGCTAAACGACAGTGGGCACAACTGGAGTCACATGTGCAAAACTCTAACTACAGTCTGCACTACCAACAGTCACCTGAGCTAAACAGTTCACATCACCTGCAAAACTCATTCCAAGCAACACAACTCTTAACACATGGCTCAAAACACGCTCAGTGCAGCCAAACACTATGCACAACCCTCACTGAGATAACACACACTGTCACTCAGAACACACTGAGAGTAAAAACACTAGCATCAAACACCAATACAGAAAATACAAACTTTTCATCTTTACAGTTTGAACAATTTCAGTGACTTCATACAAAGTAATATTTTCTTCAAAGAAAAGAGTGACATTCTTTCACATGATTTATTACAATTTTTAGAACATTCTTTAAGGTAAATGAAAATTAGCAGTTTGCTTCAATAGTCGTAGTAATTTACGGAATTACAGTAATGAGAAAAAAAAGGTAGAAACTAAAAGTACATACTGTAATTCGAACAAATAATTGAGGGGCTAATCCTGCCTCTCTCTAGCATCAGGCCACAGGTTTTCTTCAACATCACATCTAATGTTTTCTCTTGCCATGCACCTGGGGAAGAACCTTCTGGAGTGCCTTATCCATCCCTGGCAGTCCTCTGGACTGGTGTCCTCACATCCGGCACGCATGGCTTCCAAAAGAGACATTTGGTCATGTGGGTGGTGACCAAACACTTTCCACCTCCAGGCAGAGAAAAACTCCTCTATTGGGTTGAGGAAGGGTGAATATGCAGGCAGGTACAAAACCATAAATCTGTGATGTGCTGCAAACCAATCTGTGACAGCTGCAGAGTGGTGAAAAGCAACGTTATCGCAAACTATGACAAAAACTTGGGGGTTTCTTACTGGCTCCCCTGTTCTGCTGGCACTAGCTGAGCATAGAGCTGTTCTAGGAAAGCTATAAGCCTTTCTGTGTTGTATGGGCCAATGAGTGGTGTGTTGAGAAGCAAACCATCATTGGCCATTGCAGCACACATGGTGATATTTCCCCCCCTTTGGCCTGGAACCTCCACAGTGGCCCTTTGACCTATAACATTCCTTCCTCTGCGCCGTGTTTTGGCAAGGTTAAATCCAGCTTCATCGATAAATACAAATGCATGTGGTCTTTCCAGTGCTTCCACCTCCATTACTCTCTGAAAAACAGTAAGTGCACAGTTTTACTGTAGAAATGCTAGTGTTTTTTTTACTGTAAATATTTTGTATAGCTGTGTACGTAACCTCAGACGTCTTACCTAGACATATTGGTATCTTTGCTCTTTTACCCGTTCACTGTTTCTCTCGAACGGTACAGTGTATAACTGTTTCATTGTAACTTGGTGTTTCTTTAGGACTCGAGCAATAGTTGTTGTGCTGACAGAAGTAACATTTTCAAATATACAGTGCCTTGCGAAAGTATTCGGCCCTCTTGAACTTTGCGACCTTTTGCCACATTTCAGGCTTCAAACATAAAGATATAAAACTGTATTTTTTTGTGAAGAATCAACAACAAGTGGGACACAATCATGAAGTGGAACGACATTTATTGGATATTTCAAACTTTTTTAACAAATCCAAAACTCAAAAATTGGGCGTGCAAAATTATTCAGCCCCCTTAAGTTAATACTTTGTAGCGCCACCTTTTGCTGCGATTACAGCTGTAAGTCGCTTGGGGTATGTCTCTATCAGTTTTACACATCGAGAGACTGACATTTTTTCCCATTCCTCCTTGCAAAACAGCTCGAGCTCAGTGAGGTTGGATGGAGAGCATTTGTGAACAGCAGTTTTCAGTTCTTTCCACAGATTCTCGATTGGATTCAGGTCTGGACTTTGACTTGGCCATTCTAACACCTGGATATGTTTATTTTTGAACCATTCCATTGTAGATTTTGCTTTATGTTTTGGATCATTGTCTTGTTGGAAGACAAATCTCTGTCCCAGTCTCAGGTCTTTTGCAGACTCCATCAGGTTTTCTTCCAGAATGGTCCTGTATTTGGCTCCATCCATCTTCCCATCAATTTTAACCATCTTCCCTGTCCCTGCTGAAGAAAAGCAGGCCCAAACCATGATGCTGCCACCACCATGTTTGACAGTGGGGATGGTGTGTTGCTTTTACGCCAAACATAACGTTTTGCATTGTTGCCAAAAAGTTCAATTTTGGTTTCATCTGACCAGAGCACCTTCTTCCACATGTTTGGTGTGTCTCCCAGGTGGCTTGTGGCAAATTTTAAACGACACTTTTTATGGATATCTTTAGGAAATGGCTTTCTTCTTGCCACTCTTCCATAAAGGCCAGATTTGTGCAATATACGACTGATTGTTGTCCTATGGACAGAGTCTCCCACCTCAGCTGTAGATCTCTGCAGTTCATCCAGAGTGATCATGGGCCTCTTGGCTGCATCTCTGATCAGTCTTCTCCTTGTATGAGCTGAAAGTTTAGAGGGACGGCCAGGTCTTGGTAGATTTGCAGTGGTCTGATACTCCTTCCATTTCAATATTATCGCTTGCACAGTGCTCCTTGGGATGTTTAAAGCTTGGGAAATCTTTTTGTATCCAAATCCGGCTTTAAACTTCTTCACAACAGTATCTCGGACCTGCCTGGTGTGTTCCTTGTTCTTCATGATGCTCTCTGCGCTTTTAACGGACCTCTGAGACTATCACAGTGCAGGTGCATTTATACGGAGACTTGATTACACACAGGTGGATTGTATTTATCATCATTAGTCATTTAGGTCAACATTGGATCATTCAGAGATCCTCACTGAACTTCTGGAGAGAGTTTGCTGCACTGAAAGTAAAGGGGCTGAATAATTTTGCACGCCCAATTTTTCAGTTTTTGATTTGTTAAAAAAGTTTGAAATATCCAATAAATGTCGTTCCACTTCATGATTGTGTCCCACTTGTTGTTGATTCTTCACAAAAAAATAAAATTTTATATCTTTATGTTTGAAGCCTGAAATGTGGCAAAAGGTCGCAAAGTTCAAGGGGGCCGAATACTTTCGCAAGGCACTGTACTCAGTCTGCTAACCAGGATGTGTAAGATACTGATTGAAATGAAACAGACGGAGGCCCAGCTAAAATAGTCAATAAGGTTTATTCACGAGAGCGCTGGTTAGTACAAAAACATACTCTTGCACACAAACAAAATTCATACGCACATACATTTGCACACAAACAGTAGGTATCCTACGCACATACTGTCCTGCTACCCAGCCAACAAAGATTAGGGACCGTGAGAATCACTCTCTGTCCTTTCCCAAATCTCTCAGTGGCTCCTAGCCAAGGTCGGCACCGAATCTTGCTCAGACAGTCTGTGTTTATTTATTATCATTTTACTAACTATTAATCAATGTCATACAATTATATGGCTTCAGGGTAGAATATTCTAGTCATTCATTTAAACATAGAAATTCCATCAACATGAACATATTGTTTGAAGAACACAGAAAGAGTATGTGTGTATGTGTTTGTGTGTGTGTGTGTGTGTGTGTGTGTGTGTATCTGTGTGCAACCATGTGTGTGTGTTTGTAGTCATCAGCTCCATCCATACCTGTTTCCTCATAACATCAGTAGCCTGCATAATGCATCGTGGGGGCAGGTCGTGGCTACGAGCCAATAGGATAGCCTGCTTAATGCATCGTGGGGGCAGGCCGTGGCTACGAGCCAATAGGATAGCCTGCTTAATGCATCGTGGGGGCAGGCCGTGGCTTCGAGCCAATAGGATAGCCTGCTTACTGCATCGTGGGGGCAGGCCGTGGCTACGAGCCAATAGGATAGCCTGCTTAATGCATCGTTTGGGCAGGCCGTGGCTACGAGCCAATAGGATAGCCTGCTTAATGCATCGTTTGGGCAGGCCGTGGCTATGAGCCAATAGGATAGCCTGCTTAATGCATCGTGGGGGCAGGCCGTGGCTACGAGCCAATAGGATAGCCTGCTTAATGCATCGTTTGGGCAGGCCGTGGCTACGAGCCAATAGGATAGCCTGCTTAATGCATCGTGGGGGCAGGCCGTGGCTACGAGCCAATAGGATAGCCTGCTCCAGGGTCACACTCAGGTTACAGCTGGGGGACAGAGGTCAGAGGTCATAACAGAACATTACATTATAACCTGTGTGTCCCAAATGACACCTGGTCCGAAGTAGTGAAGGGAATAGGAAGCCATTTGGGACAATGTGATCCTCTTACACACTCATGGTTCAGCTGGGGACAGAGGTCAGAGGTCAGGGGATCAGCATAGGGGTTAAATGCTTTGGACAGAACATTTGATGGAACAATGGATTCATTCATACAACCAGCATCAAGGTCATTCATAACATTTAGAGAACATCATCAAGGTCAGTCATAACATTTAGAGAACATCGTCAAGGTCAGTCATAACATTTAGAGAACATCGTCAAGGTCAGTCATAACATTTAGAGAACATCGTCAAGGTCAGTCATAACATTTAGAGAACATCATCAAGGTCAGTCATAACATTTAGAGAACATCGTCAAGGTCAGTCATAACATTTAGAGAACATCGTCAAGGTCAGTCATAACATTTAGAGAACATCATCAAGGTCAGTCATAACATTTAGAGAACATCGTCAAGGTCAGTCATAACATTTAGAGAACATCGTCAAGGTCAGTCATAACATTTAGAGAACATCATCAAGGTCAGTCATAACATTTAGAGAACATCATCAAGGTCAGTCATAACATTTAGAGAACATCGTCAAGGTCAGTCATAACATTTAGAGAACATCATCAAGGTCAGTCACAACATTTAGAGAACATCATCAAGGTCAGTCATAACATTTAGAGAACATCATCAAGGTCAGTCATAACATTTAGAGAACATCATCAAGGTCAGTCACAACATTTAGAGAACATCGTCAAGGTCAGTCATAACATTTAGAGAACATCATCAAGGTCAGTCATAACATTTAGAGAACATCATCAAGGTCAGTCACAACATTTAGAGAACATCGTCAAGGTCAGTCATAACATTTAGAGAACATCATCAAGGTCAGTCATAACATTTAGAGAACATCATCAAGGTCAGTCATAACATTTAGAGAACATCATCAAGGTCAGTCATAACATTTAGAGAACATCGTCAAGGTCAGTCATAACATTTAGAGAACATCGTCAAGGTCAGTCATAACATTTAGAGAACATCATCAAGGTCAGTCATAACATTTAGAGAACATCGTCAAGGTCAGTCATAACATTTAGAGAACATCGTCAAGGTCAGTCATAACATTTAGAGAACATCATCAAGGTCAGTCATAACATTTAGAGAACATCGTCAAGGTCAGTCATAACATTTAGAGAACATCATCAAGGTCAGTCATAACATTTAGAGAACATCGTCAAGGTCAGTCATAACATTTAGAGAACATCGTCAAGGTCAGTCATAACATTTAGAGAACATCATCAAGGTCAGTCATAACATTTAGAGAACATCGTCAAGGTCAGTCATAACATTTAGAGAACATCGTCAAGGTCAGTCATAACATTTAGAGAACATCATCAAGGTCAGTCATAACATTTAGAGAACATCATCAAGGTCAGTCATAACATTTAGAGAACATCGTCAAGGTCAGTCATAACATTTAGAGAACATCATCAAGGTCAGTCACAACATTTAGAGAACATCATCAAGGTCAGTCATAACATTTAGAGAACATCATCAAGGTCAGTCATAACATTTAGAGAACATCATCAAGGTCAGTCACAACATTTAGAGAACATCGTCAAGGTCAGTCATAACATTTAGAGAACATCATCAAGGTCAGTCATAACATTTAGAGAACATCATCAAGGTCAGTCACAACATTTAGAGAACATCGTCAAGGTCAGTCATAACATTTAGAGAACATCATCAAGGTCAGTCATAACATTTAGAGAACATCATCAAGGTCAGTCATAACATTTAGAGAACATCATCAAGGTCAGTCATAACATTTAGAGAACATCGTCAAGGTCAGTCATAACATTTAGAGAACATCGTCAAGGTCAGTCATAACATTTAGAGAACATCATCAAGGTCAGTCATAACATTTAGAGAACATCATCAAGGTCAGTCATAACATTTAGAGAACATCGTCAAGGTCAGTCATAACATTTAGAGAACATCGTCAAGGTCAGTCATAACATTTAGAGAACATCGTCAAGGTCAGTCATAACATTTAGAGAACATCGTCAAGGTCAGTCATAACATTTAGAGAACATCATCAAGGTCAGTCATAACATTTAGAGAACATCATCAAGGTCAGTCACAACATTTAGAGAACATCAAACTCTCTGATAAGACCAACTTGCGTTTCTGAAACAGTAAATTGGTGCTGGTGAAAAATTGCTAGCTCAGTGCAATTTGATAAATGCCTCTCTGTTTCACTCATTGTTGTCAACGTTAGAATAGATGTGGTCAGATATCTGATGAGAGGGATGGGCCCCAACCATGTGTCTGTTCAGTGATATCAACTATGGGCATGTGAGTCAGCAACAACAACAATTACGCCATCAGTCATGTTGAGCAGCGTATACAACAGTTAACTACAGAACGATGTGAGAGCGGACTAAGGTAACGATCCTGCCATGACTCAACCCGCCACCTAAAGCCTACAGCTTGTCGTATTACCTTACTACCGTAACCCAATAGACGTTTGACCTTCGACCTTCCCTCTCGTGTGAATAAAGAATAAAAAGAAAACCTCTTTAAAAGTAAGTCTTTAAAACGTGTTCTCCTACAACAGTGGGGTGATGGATGTAATTCACAGCTCACTGCGGGGTGTACGAGGCTCACAAGGCAGGCTGAGAGCGGGTCTATTCATTTGGGCTGGTGTCATTGGAAGAGCTGAGTTATGCTGTAAGGGGGGGGGGGGTGAGAGAGAGAGAAAGAGACAGCGAGCGAGAGAGACAGCGAGAGAGACAGAGAAAGAGACAGCGAGAGAGAGAGAGAGAGAGAGAAAGAGAGAGAGAGACAGCGAGAGAAAGAGTGAGAGTGAGAGAAAGAGTGAGAGTGAGAGAAAGAGAGAGAGAGAGAGACAGCGAGAGAAAGAGAGAGAGAGAGAGAGAGAGAGAGAGAGAGAGAGAGAGAGAGAGAGAGAAAATTATTGAGAGGGAAGGAAGGAAAACGAGAGATACTATATGTCGGCTTTGATGTGTGATGATGAAAAGTTCTGCAGCAGAGTGTGAGCTGTTTCTATAGGAGCCATTTCATATTTGATCAACTCTGCCTTTGACATCCAGTAGAGGTTACATGAAGAATGAGCATGTCAAGTAGGAGAGAGTATACGGCATGCCTCCGTCAAATGGTCGCTGAACATTTCTAAAATACTGCTGGTTGACTGCTGTTTAATGAACATCTGTCATCTATAGAGAATGGACTGACATAATCAGATGACAAAAAATAATCATTCATCTGTCTATGAGGAAAGGTATATGAGGAGAAAGGCAAATACAATTATTAGTAATTCCATTAACAGTGTCTGAGAATGAGAATTGTTTGTCTCCCTTGCACAGTGTGAACAGTGGGATGCAGCGCCTGTCTAAAGGGTTCTGTGGGGGTGACTTACTTGGAGAGGGGGGGCTGTGGGGTGACTTACTTGGAAGGGGGGGGCTGTGGGGTGACTTACTTGGAGAGGGGGGGCTGTGGGGTGACTTACTTGGAGGGGGGGGCCTGTGGGGTGACTTACTTGGAGAGGGGGGGCTGTGGGGTGACTTACTTGGAGAGGGGGGGGGCTGTGGGGTGACTTACTTGGAGAGGGGGGGCTGTGTGGTGACTTACTTGGAGGGGGGGGCTGTGGGGTGACTTACTTGGAGAGGGGGGGCTGTGGGGTGACTTACTTGGAGAGGGGGGGCTGTGGGGTGACTTACTTGGAGAGGGGGGGCTGTGGGGTGACTTACTTGGAGGGGGGGCTGTGCGGTGACTTACTTGGAGAGGGGGGGCTGTGGGGTGACTTACTTGGAGAGGGGGGGCTGTGGGGTGACTTACTTGGAGAGGGGGGGCTGTGGGGTGACTTACTTGGAGAGGGGGGGCTGTGGGGTGACTTACTTGGAGGGGGGGCTGTGGGGTGACTTACTTGGAGAGGGGGGAGGCAGCACATTGTAAACCCTTGAGTATCAATCACTCTGCTGCTGCTTTCTCTGTTATTAAACCTCTTCAACTACAACAGCCCATCAGGCCACCTAATCACATCAGTAGAGCTGCAGTTTCCGCATCACTAATCTATTGGCCTCATAGTGTTTCATTAAAACCAGCTATTTCCTTATTTCTACCCATATGGAATCCGTTTACATTTCACCCCTAGGATGTGTCCCAAATGACACCCGATTCGCTATTAAGTGCACTACTTAGTAGCATAGCGCTTTCTTAGCGCAGGTTGCCGTTTGGAATGCAATCAGGTTTGTTTTTTTTATTCTTAACGGTGCTCATCAGATTACAAAAATTACTCAGAATAAAAAATCAATTTAATCTGTATTCTGATTTGCATCTGTGTTTGATTAATATTTGATTCTAGAAGAAATGCTACAAAAACAGAGCAGAGGTTCTGTGATGTAACAACATCCAGGTGGTTCCAGAATTAGAATCCTCTGTGGTAGAGAATATGAAACCGGTTCTTTAGAACCCATAACCCGTTCCGGAACTGGTTCCCTAGTCCACACTATGTGGAACAGTAGTTAGGTAGGAAACAGATCAACAAGTAACCGTGGAATCAACCTGCCTTGACAGCTGGTGTGACACTACACTTAGCGTGCTGTATGAGTGACTTGTGGGGGACACACACACACACACACACACACACACACACACACACACACACACACACACACACACACACACACACACACACACACACACACACACACACACAGGGCTGTGAGTTGAAGAAGTCTTCTCAGCCAGACATCTCACTACACAACACTTTATTCCACTGTCATTCACACCCCCACAAGTCAAGGAAGTGTGTGTGTGTGTTGTGAGAGAGAGAGAGAGAGAGAGAGAGAGAGAGACTGTTCATTTTTATTGTTTATTTCACTTTTGTATATTATCTACCTCACTTGCTTTGGCAATGTTAACACATGTTTCCCATGTCAATAAAGCCCCTTAAAATTGAATTGAATTGAATTGAGAGAAAGAAAGAGATAGATTGAGATAGAGAGAGGGACAGAGATATTTAGATTGAGAGATATTCAGATTGAGAGAGAGAGAGATATTCAGATTGAGAGAGAGAGAGTATTCAGATTGAGAGAGAGAGAGAGATATTCACATTGAGAGAGATATTCAGATTGAGAGAGAAAGACATTCAGATTGAGAGAGAGAGATATTCAGATTGAGAGAGAGATATTCAGATTGAGAGAGAGAGAATTAGGCCGATACCCACTAATTATCAAAATCCAGAAAAGAGCCGTTAAATTCTACAACTACCTAAAAGGAAGCGATTCCCTAACCTTCCATAACAAAGCCATCACCTACAGAGAGAATAACCTGGAGAAGAGTCCCCTAAGCAAGCTGGTCCTGGGGCTCTGTTCACAAACACAAACACACCCCACAGAGCCCCAGGACAGCAGCACAATTAGACCCAACCAAATCATGAGAAAACAAAAAGATAATTACTTGACACATTGGAAGGATTTTAACAAAAATACAGAGCAAAGTAGAATGCTAAACAGAGAGTACACAGTGACAGAATACCTGACCACTGTGACTGACCCAAACTTAAGGAAAGCTTTGACTATGTACAGACTCAGTGAGCATAGCCTTGCTATTGAGAAAGGCCACCATAGGTAGACATGGCTCTCAAGAGAAGACAGGCTATGTGCTCACTGCCCACATAATGAGGTGGAAACTGAGCTGCACTTCCTAACCTCCTGCCCAATGTTTGACCATATTAGAGAGACATATTTCCCTCAGATTACACAGATCCACAAAGAATTCGAAAACAAATCCAATTTTGATAAACTCCCATATCTACTGGGGGAAATTCCAGTGTGCCATCACAGCAGCAAGATTTGTGACCTGTTGCCACAAGAAAAGGGCAACCAGTGAAGAACAAACACCATTGTAAATACAACCCATATTTATGCTTATTTATTTTCCCTTGTGTTCTTTAACCATTTGTACATTGTTACAACACAGTATATATACAATGTGACATTTGTAATGCCTTTATTATTTTGAAACTTCTGTATGTGTAATGTTTACTGTTAATCTTTATTGTTTATTTAACTTTTGTATATTATCCAGTCCACTTACTTTGACAATGTTAACACATGTTTCCCATGCCAATAAAGCCCCTTGAATTGAATTGAATTGAGAGAGAGAGAGAGAGAGAGAGAGAGAGAGAGAGATTGAGAGATTCACATTGAGAGAGAGAGATATTCACATTGTGAGAGATATTCACATTGAGAGAGAGACAGATTGAGAGAGAGAGACAGATTGAGAGAGACATCCAGATTGAGAGAGATATTCAGATTGAGAGAGATATTCAGATTGAGAGAGAGGGAGTGAGATATTCAGATAGAGATATTCAGATTGAGAGGGAGAGTCAGACTGAGAGAAAGAGATATTCAGATTGAGAGAGAGAGCGCTGTCGAGAAAATAAAGGAGTAGTGAGTTAATGGGAATATGAGACAGGGCAGGGCATATTGAAAGATAAGGAGAGAGAGAGCGCGAGAGCGCGAGAGCGCGAGAGCGAGAGAGGGAGAGACAGAGACAGAGCGAGGTAGAGAGAGAGAGAGAGAGAGAGAGAGAGAGAGAGAGAGAGAGAGAGAGAGTAAAGAGAGACGTAGAGGTAGAGAGAGAGAGAGAGGTAGCGAGAGAGGTAGAGGTAGAGGTAGAGAGAGAGAGAGAGAGGTAGAGAGAGAGGTAGAGGTAGAGAGAGAGAGAGAGAGAGAGAGAGAGAGAGAGAGGGGTAGAGGTAGAGATAGGTAGAGAGAGGGGTAGAGGTAGAGGTAGAGAGAGAGAGAAAAACAGAGCAAACTAGAATGCTATTTGTCCCTACACAGAGAGTACACAGCGGCGGAATACCTGACCACTGTGACTGACCCAAAATTAAGGAAAGAGACACTACAGTAGTGAGTCATTTAGCAGACTCTCTGATCCAGAGACACTACAGTAGTGAGTCATTTAGCAGACTATCTTATCCAGAGCCACTACAGTAGTGAGTCATTTAGCAGACACTCTGATCCAGAGCAACTTACAGGAACAATTTGGATTAAGTGCCTTGCTCCAGGGCACATTGACAAACCTTATCTAACCTGCTGGCTTCATAACTAATGCAGAGAGAGGTGTTTTAATAGTTATTCCAAGTCCATGTCCCAAATGGCAAACAATTGCCCATATAGTGTACCCATTTGGGACTCTGGTCTAAAGTAGTGCACTAGGTGCCATATGGGACTCTGGTCTAAAGTAGTGCACTAGGTGCCATTTGGAACTCTGGTCTAAAGTAGTGCACTAGGTGCCATTTGGAACTCTGGTCTAAAGTAGTGCACTAGGTGCCATTTGGAACTCTGGTCTAAAGTAGTGCACTAGGTGCCATTTGGAACTCTGGTCTAAAGTAGTGCACTAGGTGCCATTTGGAACTCTGGTCTAAAGTAGTGCACTAGGTGCCATTTGGAACTCTGGTCTAAAGTAGTGCACTAGGTGCCATTTGGGACTCCTAGTCCTATGAATGAATCCAGTGGAGATGCTGTAGAACAGTAGAGGGTATCACAGGCTGAATGGAGAGTGAGAGAGAGAACACAGAGTCGTTAACAGAGTCAAGGATCAGGGAGAGAAGCCAATCCTGCTAAAGAACTGTAAGAGATGAACAGAATATGTGGAGAGGGAGAGAGTGCACACACCCTCTCTCTCTCTCTCTCACGCTGTTTCTGTCCGTCTCTGTATCTCTCTCTCTCTCCCTCTCATTCAATTCAAATTAAGGGCTGTTATTGACATGGGAAACGTGTGTTAACGTTGCCAAAGCAAGTGAAATAGATCATCCAAAAGAATAAAGACATTTCATATGTTATATTATATATATTTCATACAGTGTTGTAGTGACGTGCAAATAGTTGTGTAATCTGAGGGAAATATGTGTCTCTAATATGGTCATACATTGGGCAGGAGGTTAGGAAGTGCAGCTCAGTTTCCAGCTCATTTTGTGGGCAGTGGTCTCTCTCTCTCGCTCTCTCTCTCTCTGTGAATACAAAAGTATTTGCTATGAGAGTCAACATTTTTTGTGTCAGAGCAAAAAGACACTTCCTGGAGCTGGCCGGCCAGCCAAACTGAGACTTCCTGGAGCTGGCCGACCAGCCAAACTGAGCAATCGGGGGAGGTGACCAAGGACCTGATGGTCACTCAGACAGAGCTGTCAAACGTTTGGACACACCTACTCATTCAAGTGTTTTTCTATATTTTGTTTACTGTTTTCTACATTGTAGAATAATAGTGAAGATGTCAAAACTATGAAAAAATACGGAATCATGTAGTAACCAAAAAAAAAGGGTTATACAAATCAAAATTATTTTAGATTTTAGATTCTTCAAAGTTGCCACCCAGCTTTGTACACTGTTGGTATTCTCTCAACCTGCTTCATTAGGTAGTCACCTGGAATGCATTTCAAATAACAGGTGTGCCTTGTTAAAAGTTCATTTATGGAATTTCTTTCCTTCTTAATGCGTTTGAGCCAATCAGTTGTGTTGTGACAAGGTAGGAGGGTATATAGAAGATAGCCCTATTTGGTAAAAGACCAAGTCCATATTATGGAAAGAACCGCTCAAATAAGCAAAGAGAAATAACAATCACTACTTTAAGACATGAAGGTCAGTCAATGCGGAAAATGTCAAGAACTTTGAAAGTGTCTTCAAGTGCAGTCGCAAAAACCATCAAGAGCTTTTATGAAACTGGCTCTCATGAGGACCCCCACAGGAAGGGAAGACCCAGAGGTACCTCTGCTATGATGAAACTGGCTCTCATGAGGAACGCCACAGGAAAGAAAGACCCAGAGTTACCTCTGCTATGATGAAACTGGCTCTCATGAGAACCACCACAGGAAAGGAAGACCCAGAGTTACCTCTGCTGTGATGAAACTGGCTCTCATGAGGACCGCCACAGGAAAGGAAGACCCAGAGTTACCTCTGCTGCAGAGGATAAGTTCATTAGAGTTACCAGCCTCAGATAGCCCAAATAAATTATTTACAATTAAGTAACAGACAAATCTGAACATCAACTGTTCAGAGGAGACTGTGTGAATCAGGCCTTCATGGGCGAATTGCTACTAAAGGACACCAATAAGGAGAAGAGACTTGTTGGGCCAAGAAACACGAGCAATGGACATTAGACGAGTGGAAATCTGACCTCGGATGACCTCTGCATGTGTGGTTCCCACCGTGAAGCATGGAGGAGCAGGTGTGATGGTGTGTGGGTGCTTTGCTGGTGACACTGTCAGTGATTTATTTAGAATTCAAGGCACGCTTAATCAGTATGGCTACCACAGCATTCTGCAGGGACACACCATCCCATCTGCTTTGCATTTAGTTGGACTATAATTTATCTTTCAACAGCACAATGACCCAAAACACACCTCCAGGCTGTGTAAGGGCTATTTGACCAAGGAGAGGGACGGAATGCTGAAACAGATGACCTGGCCTCCACAATCACCTGACCTCAACCCAATTAAGATTGAGGTAGTATGTACATGTAGATATGGTTAAAGTGACTATATATATATATATATATGATAAAGAGAGAGTAGAAAATGAGGGGTTGATGTCCGATATAAGGGGGGGTTTTAACCGATATAAGACACTTGTATATCTTGTATATCACTTGTATATCTTCTTATGGGCGTCCCACCTGGCCAGCATCCGGTGAAATTGCAGAGCGCG
Organism: Oncorhynchus clarkii lewisi; assembly: GCF_045791955.1. Lineage (NCBI taxonomy): Eukaryota > Metazoa > Chordata > Actinopteri > Salmoniformes > Salmonidae > Oncorhynchus > Oncorhynchus clarkii. Next base: position 5,687,648 of record NC_092157.1, read on the forward strand.
AAATTCAAACTACAGAATTATAGATATTTAACTTTCAATAAATCACAAGTGTAATACATCAAAATAGCTTAATTTCTTGTTAATCCAGCCGCTGTGTCAGATTTCAAAAAGGCTTTACGGCGAAAGCAAACCATGCAATTATCTGAGGACAGCGCCCCGCATACAAACACATGAAAAACACATTTCAACCAGGCAGGTGCGACACGAAAGTCAGAAATAGCAATATAAAAAATGCCTTACCTTTGATCTTCTTCTGTTGACACTCCAAAAGGTCCCAGTTACATCACAAATGGCCCTTTTGTACGATAATGTCCTTCTTTATATCCGTAAAAACTCAGTTTAGCTGGCGCTCTTCAGTCAATAATCCACCCAGTTTCTCTCCATCAAAATGCATACAAAATGAAACCCAAACGTTACTAATAAACTTTTCCAAACAAGTCAAACAACGTTTATAATCAAACCTTAGGTACAATAATACATAAATAAACAATACAATTTAAAACTGAGAATCGTTATTGTCTTTACAGGAGAAAAATACCAAAGAACAAAGTTCTCTTCCACGCGCTTGGAAACACTACAGCCAACATGGGAGCCAACTAGAAAAACTACAATTTCTGGCTAATTTTTCCAAAAACAAGCCTGAACCTCTTTCTAAAGACTGTTGACATCTAGTGGAAGCCCTAGGAACTGCAATCGGGGAGGACTTAAAATAAAAGTGATAGCCATTAAAAATAGTGGTAGGCTGAATTTCTTTTGGGGGGGGGGGGGGTTGGTTTGTCCTCGGGGTTTCACCTGCCATATCAGTTCTGTTATACTCACAGACATGCTTTTATCAGTTTTATAAACTTTAGAGTGTTTTCTATCCAAATCTACCAATTATATGCACATCACAGCTTCTGGGCCTGAGGAACAGGCAGTTTACTTTGGGCACGCTTTTCATCCAGATGTCAAAATACTGCCCCCTACCCAAGAGAGGATATACCTAAATGTTTAATATCCATCATTTTTATGATTATTTATTTGAATTGCGCACCCTCCAGTTTCACCAGAAGTTGTCCTGCTAGCGGGACGTCTAGCCTTCAGGCACATCCATAACATAAGTATGAAGGTGGAGTTTCCTGAAGGAATCCTTACCTTGTCTATGAGGGCAGCTTTAGGAGTGGAGCTGGGGGAAAGGTTGGACTTCCCAGCCCTGTGATGGGAACACCGGAAGGTTAGACAATAATACTCCCTGTAGTCATTATTATTTTAGCTAAAAAACTGACTGTTCATGCAATGTTGTGGTATGCGGTTAGGGTAAGCCTTCCACACTATGGCCCCATTGGTCAGAGCCACAGTAGCCTTCCACACTATGGCCCCATTGGTCAGAGCCACAGTAGCCTTCCACACTATGGCCCCATTGGTCAGAGCCACAGTAGCTTTCCACACTATGGCCCCATTGGTCAGAGCCACAGTAGCTTTCCACACTAGGTGCTGTCCTCTGTACCAATAGATCAGACTCAGCCCAGACCAAAGTAGGGCAGCAGTCCATCACGTGTTTGTTTTGGAGCCGGGTGGTGTGGTATATAGCTGCTGTGTAGTCATACTGTAGATCAATCATCTGACTAACCCAGTCCAAGCCCCCTCAGATCTCAGCAGAAACACAAACTGAGCCTGTGTCTCAAACGGCACTCTGTTCCCTATATGCTGCTCTACTTTTAACCAGGGCCCTATGGGGCAGTGCACCCTGTAGACAATAGGTTTCCATTTAGAACACGATGTAAGCGTCTTTCATCTGGGCTCCCCTCCAAATGCCATCACTTCATTCCTTCATGGGAGTGGGTTAGAGAGGGTGTAGTTCCACAGAGTGACCACTGGGGGCAGCACTAGGCTGGTCCCTTTAGTCTACAAAGATGGTGAATGGGAAATGGACGATACGCGTGATGGAGTCTAATGGTGCTGGCTCAGCAGTATGTACGTGAATCAATCACAGCCAGGCAACCGTCTCCTAATCTAGTTATACCAAGGACCAGGTGTGTCGCTAACAACACATCAAGACATATCCTTTACCGTCACCAGAGCCTGAAGCAGTACATATTCAGACAGATGTAGAGATAGAGGCCAATATCTGCATGCCCTTCCCATTATGCAGATGAGAACATTCAGTTGGTAACATGTTCCACATGCGTGTGAGCTGTAACCCACATTTAAACCCACATTAATAAAATCGAGTCTATGAACGACTGAATAAAATCTAGTCTATGAATGGCTGAATAAAATCTAGTCTATGAACGGCTGAATAAAATCTAGTCTATAAACGGCTGAATAAAATCTAGTCTATGAATGGCTGAATAAAATGTAGTCTATGAATGGCTGAAGAAAGGCACAAGGCACGCTGTGAAAGTGTAAACAAGCACACTGCTTTGATAGGAAATATATCCATATAATATAGATTCTGAAACGTCGCCTAGTGTTTATGATTGATGGCAAACAGGAAGGAGTAGTGCCAGATCCTAGTGTTTATGATTGATGGTAAACAGGAAGGAGTAATGCCAGATCCTAGTGTTTATAATTGATGGTAAACAGGAAGGAGTAGTGCCAGATCCTAGTGTTTATGATTGATGGTAAACAGGAAGGAGTAGTGCCAGATCCTAGTGTTCATGATTGATGGTAAACAGGAAGAAGTCGTGCCAGATCCTAGTGTTCATGATTGATGGTAAACAGGAAGGAGTCGTGCCAGATCCTAGTGTTCATGATTGATGGTAAACAGAAAGGAGTAGTGCCAGATCCTAGTGTTTTGATTGATGGTAAACAGGAAGGAGTCATGCCAGATCCTAGTGTTTATGATTGATGGTAAACAGGAAGGAGTAATACCAGATCCTAGTGTTTATGATTGATGGTAAACAGGAAGGAGTCATGCCAGATCCTAGTGTTTATGATTGATGGTAAACAGGAAGGAGTCGTGCCAGATCCTAGTGTTTATGATTGATGGTAAACAGGAAGGAGTAGTGCCAGATCCCAGTGTTTATGATTGATGGTAAACAGGAAGGAGTAGTGCCAGATCCTAGTGTTTATGATTGATGGTAAACAGGAAGGAGTAGTGCCAGATCCTAGTGTTTATGATTGATGGTAAACAGGAAGGAGTAGTGCCAGATCCTAGTGTTTATGATTGATGGTAAACACGAAGAAGTAGTGCCAGATCCTAGTGTTTATGATTGATGGTAAACAGGAAGGAGTCGTGCCAGATCCTAGTGTTTATGATTGATGGTAAACAGGAAGGAGTAATACCAGATCCTAGTGTTTATGATTGATGGTAAACAGGAAGGAGTAATGCCAGATCCTAGTGTTTATGATTGATGGTAAACAGGAAGGAGTAATGCCAAATCCTAGTGTTTATGATTGATGGCAAACAGGAAGGAGTAATGCCCGATCCTAGTGTTTATGATTAATGGTAAACAGGAAGGAGTAGTGCCAGATCCTAGTGTTTATGATTGATGGTAAACAGGAAGGAGTAGTGCCAGATCCTAGTGTTTATGATTGATGGCAAACAGGAAGGAGTCGTGCCAGATCCTAGTGTTTATGATTGATGGTAAACAGGAAGGAGTAATGCCAGATC
>NC_092157.1:5696242-5708742 GCF_045791955.1 Oncorhynchus clarkii lewisi
AGTTGCTCTGACAGCTGATGCTTAAAGTTAGAGAGGGAGATATAAGACTCCAGCTTCAGTGATTTTTGCAGTTCGTTCCAGTCATTGGCAGCAGAGAACTCGAAGGAAAGGCGGCCAAAGAAAGTGTTGGCTTTGGGGGTGACCAGTGAAATATACCTGCTGGAGCGCGTGCTACGGGTGGGTGCTGCTATGGTGACCAGTGAGCTGAGATAAGGTGTGGCTTTAACTAGCATAGACTTGCAGATGACCTGGAGCCAGTGGGTTTGGCGACAAATATGAAGCGAGGGCCAGCCAACGAGAGCATACAGGTCGCAGTGCTGGGTAGTATATGGGGCTTTGGTGACAAAACGCATGGCACTGTGATAGACTGCATCCAATTTGCTGAGTAGAGTGTTGGAGGCTATTTTGTAAATGACATCTCCAAAGTCAAGGATCGGTAGGACAGTCAGTTTTACGAGGGTATGTTTGGCAGTATGAGTGAAGGATGCTTTGTTATGAAATAGGAAGCCAATTCTAAATTTAATTTGGGATTGGAGATGCTTAATGTGAGTCTGGAAGGAGAGTTTACAGTCTAACCAGACACCTAGGTATTTATAGTTGTCCACGTATTCTAAGTCGGAGCCGTCCAGAGTAGTGATGCTGGACGGGCGGGCAGGTGCAGGCAGTGATCGGTTGAAGACCACACATTTAGTTTGACTTGCGTTTAGGAGCAGTTGGAGGCCTCGGAAAGAGTGTTGTACGGCACTGAAGCTCGTCTGGAGGTTTGTTAGCACAGTGTCCAAAGAAGGGCCGAATGCATACAGAATGGTGTCGTCTGCGTAGAGGTGGATCAAAGAATCACCAGCAGCAAGAGCGACATACAGGTTAAAAAAAGAGAGTCAGCTCAAGAATTGAACCCGGTGGCACCCCCATAGAGACTGCCAGAGGTCTGGACAACAGGCCTTCCGATTTGACACACTGAACTCTATCTGAGAAGTAGTTGGTGAACCAGGCGAGGCAGTCATTTGAGAAGCCAAGGCTGTTGAGTCTGAGGAATGCGGTGTTGAAAATGTTGATAACGTGTTACTGTCACGTTCTAACCTTTATTTCCTTTGTTTTGTCATCATTTAGTATGGTCAGGGCGTGAGTTGGGGTGGGCAGTCTATGTTTGTTTTTCTATGTTTGGTTTCTGTTTCGGCCAGGTATGGTTCTCAATCAGAGGCAGGTGTCGTTAGTTGTCTCTGATTGAGAATCATACTTAGGTAGCCTGGGTTTCACTTTATTCACGTCATCGCTTACTGTTTTTGTTTGAGTGTTCGTTTGTCTTTATTAAAATACATTATGGACACTTACCACGCTGCACCTTGGTCCTCCTCTCCTTCACTAGAAGAATGCCGTTACAGTTAGGCTGTCACGATTGTCGTATGGAGGGACCAAAGCGCAGCGTGGTGTGAATACATTCTTCTTTATTGAACGAAGAACACTTAACAAAACGAATAAGATGACTGTAACCGCTATATAAACAATGTGCTAACGTGCAACATAACATAGACCATATCCCACGGAATACCCAAAGAAGATGGCTGCCTAAATATGGTTCCCAATCAGAGACAACGATAAACACCTGCCTCTAATTGAGAGCCAATCTAGGCAACCATAGACCTACATAAACACCTAGATGGAAACAACCCCATAAATCTACAAAAACCCTAGACAGAAAAAAAAACACCCTAGATGAGACAAAAACACACATACCACCCTCGTCACACCCTGACCTAACCAAAATATATAAAGAAAACAAAGAATACTCAGGTCAGGGCGTGACATAGGCTATTTATTCACATTATAAGCACAGGAATGAGCGCATGAGGTGTGCAACTACGATTTGAAAAAGTAGCACAAAAAAAGGTATGCGCTGTTTCTTGCCTTACTGCACAGGCTGGGCATCATTCAGAAGTGATAGGACAATATTGTCACCCATCAGACTATTCTTGATTTAGTCTTGTCTTTACATATACTAAATGATAACATGTGTGGAATTAATTTTGATTTAGAATGGACCATTATCATGCACCTGTATTGTAAACAGAGGCAGCGGGAAAAAAATACATGTCATCTATGCACTTAAATAGAGAATGGAGGACACTTTTTCCGTGGTTCATTTTAATGACAGCCAGATAGGCTATACTCCTGTTGTAAAGATAAGCAATGTGCTTAATATTAGGAAAGTTGACAAATAAATATATTAGGCCTAGCCTATAGAAAGATAATGGGATCCTCCTCTTTTTAATAGAGGCCATCACTCTGTTTTCTTCCGCAATACGGTCACCATAACAGCCCCAGACATCACAGCTAGCGAGGTCTGTGGTCAGAACAGAGACACATGTTAATAGTGAGCTGGGGGGGGGGGGGGGGGGGGGGGGTAGAGTGACATCTGTCTTAATATACTTTAGTGTCTTAGAACATGACGTTGGTTGGGGGGGGGGGGGGGGGGTAGAGTGCCATCTGTACAGGCTTTATAGCTTTGGAGGAGCAGGAGAAACAAACATTTAAAAAAAACTTACGATATCATGTCAAATTTGATGTGTGAAAGCCTAATGGTGGGTCTTATCCCTACCCAGCATCATTCCTATCCCCTACCCAGCATCCTTCCTATCCCCTACCCAGCATCCCTCCTATCCCCTACCTAGCATCCCTCCTATCCCCTACCCAGCATCACTCCTATCCCCTACCCAGCATCCCTCCTATCCCCTACCTAGCATCCCTCCTATCCCCTACCCAGCATCACTCCTATCCCCTACCCAGAATCGCTCCTATTCCCTACCCAGCATCCCTCCTATCCCCTAACGAACATCCCTTCTATCCCCTACCCAGCATCCCTCCTATCCCCTACCAAGCATCCCTCCTATCCCCTACCAAGCATCCCTCCTATTCCCTACCAAGCATCCCTCCTATCCCCTACCCAGCATCCCTCCTATCCCCTACCCAGCATCCCTCCTATCCCCTACCAAGCATCCCTCCTATCCCCTACCCAGCATACCACCTATCCCCTACCCAGCATCCCTCCTATCCCCTACCCAGCATACCACCTATCCCTTACCCAGCATACCACCTATCCCCTACCCAGCATCCCTCCTATCCCCTACCCAGCATCCCTCCTATCCCTTACCCAGCATCCCTCCTATCCCCTACCAAGCATCCCTCCTATCCCCTACCCAGCATCCCTCCTATCCCCTACCCAGAATCGCTCCTATTCCCTACCCAGCATCCCTCCTATCCCCTACCCAGCATCCCTCCTATCCCCTACCCAGCATCCCTCCTATCCCCTACCCAGCATTATAGGGAAATAATGCACTAATAATTCAACAATACCATGTTATAAGTAAGAAATAAGTCCAGAGGGGGTGTGGTATATGGCCAATATACCATGGCTAAGTGCTGTTCTTACGAACTACTCAACACAGAGTGCCTGGATAAAGCCCTTATTAGCCGTGGTATATTGGCCATATACCACAAACCCTTGAGGTGCCTTAACTTAAGTCTACCCCCTCCTCTTTCGAACATTCTGTTAAAAATCGCGCAACTTTTCAGCGTCCTGCTACTCATGCCAGGAATATAGTATATGCATATGATTAGTATGTGTGGATAGAAAACACTCTGAAGTTTCTAAAACTGGTTAAATCACGGCTGTGACTATAACAGATTGTGTGTTTCATCGAAAAGCGCAAGAAAAACTGCTCTCTGAAAGCTAAAAATAATTTCCATGCGTCACTTTCATGGGTTGTTAAAAGGGCACAATTAATTATGGACCTGCATGCAATTCCTACAGATTCCACACGATGTCGCCATTGTCGTCATTTTCCAGGGACTTTTTTGTTGGTAAATCCAACTAACTGGATTCAATTTCTTCCGGTCTCCGCCAGGATGTTGTGAGGTGCACATTTTCAGCCATTGATTTGAAGACGAGGAGCTATTGAATACACATCGCCCTGTAATCATTTTGATAGATTATAAACGTTTACTAATACCTAAAGTTGGATTACAAAAGTATTTCAAAGTGTTTTGTGAAAGTTTATCGTCAACTTTTTTAATTTTAAAAAATGACGCTGCGTTTTAAAACAATGTTTTTTTCTGAATTACACAGCTTCCATAGAAAGCTATTTTGGGTATATATGGACCGATTTAAACGAAAAAAAGACCCAATAGTGATGTTTATGGGGCATATAGGAGTGCCAAGAAAGAAGCTCGTCAAAGGTAATGAATGTTTTATATTTTATTTCTGCGTTTTGTGCAGCGCCGGCTACGCTAAATCTTTGTTTACGTCGCATTCAGGCATTTTGGGGTGTTGCATGCTATCAGATAATAGTTTCTCATGCTTACGCCGAAAAGCATTTTAAAAATCTGACTTGTTGGCTAGGTTCACAACGAGTGTAGCTTTAATTCAATACCCTGCATGTGCATTTTGATGAACGTTTGAGTTTTAACGAGTACATTTAGCATTTAGCGTAGCGCATTTGCATTTCCAGGTGTCTACTTGAGACATCTGCGTCTCAAGTAGGAGCAAGAAGTTAATGCTATCATAAACTGGTTACCAATGTAGAGCTGTAACAAGTTGTTTTTTAACATACCGTTGTATATTTTTTTTCAGCCAATCAGTATCCAGGAGCCAAACCTCCTGGTTTATATGAGGCAATAGCTAGCTCATAATATAAAGTGGGCTGTTTCTCCTCCTTCCACTCGCCTCACTCCTTCAGCTAAACGCTGCACCTAAAAATTAAAAACCTGAACGCTGGCTGACTGCCAACCTGGGACATGAGAGGTATTAGAAGGGATGTCACACTCTCTCTCTCTCTCTCTCTCTCTCTCTCTCTCTCTCTCTCTCTCTCTCTCTCTCTCTCTCTCTCTCTCTCTCTCTCTCTCTCTCTCTCTCTCTCTCTCTCTCTCTCTCTCTCTCTCTCTCTCTCTCTCTCTCTCTCTCTCTCTCTCTCTCTCTCTCTCTCTCTCTCTCTCTCTCTCACACACACACACACACACAGAGAGAGAGAGACACACACACACACACACACAGATAGAAACACACACAGAGACACACACAGAGAGAGACACACACACACACACACACACACACAGAGAGACACACACACACACACACAGAGAGAGACACACACACACACACACACACAGAGAGAGACACACACACACACACACACACACACAGAGACACACACACACACACACATACAATCTGTAGCGCTGCCATTGGTTTTCATTAGCAATCTGTAGCGCTGCCATTGAGAGTAGCTAGTGGATAGAGAACAATTCGCTAAATGTGATTTAGCCTGATTTGTGAGACAGCCACACAGCTGCTTTGTCAGACAGACACACAGCTGCTTTGTCAGACAGACACACAGCTGCTTTGTGAGACAGACACACAGCTGCTTTGTCAGACAGACACACAGCTGCTTTGTGAGACAGACACACAGCAGCTTTGAGAGACAGACACACAGCGGCTTTGAGAGACAGACACACAGCGGCTTTGAGAGACAGACAGCCACACAGCTGCTTTGAGAGACAGACAGCCACACAGCTACTTTGTGAGACAGACACACAGCTGCTTTGAGAGACAGACAGCCACACAGCTGCTTTGAGAGACAGACAGCCACACAGCTGCTTTGAGAGAAAGACACACAGCTGCTTTGTGAGACAGCCACACAGCTGATTTGTGAGACAGACACACACACAGCTGCTTTGTGAGACAGACAGACACACAGCTGCTTTGTGAGACAGACAGACACACAGCTGCTTTGTGAAACAGACAGCCACACAGCTGCTTTGTGAGACAGACAGACACACAGCTGCTTTGTGAGACAGACAGACACACAGCTGCTTTGTGAGACAGACACACAGCTGCTTTGAGAGACAGACACACAGCTGCTTTGTGAGACAGACACACAGCTGCTTTGTGAGACAGACACACAGCTGCTTTGTGAGACAGACACACAGCTGCTTTGTGAGACAGACACACAGCTGCTTTGTGAGACAGACACACAGCTGCTTTGTGAGACGGACACACAGCTGCTTTGTCAGACAGACACACATTTCCTATTACTCTAAGCCTTATCTGGACGAACAGAAACTGATAGGACATTTTCTGAGCTGCTTTTTACTCCTCAACAGTTATAGCACTGATCCTCTCAATATTCCCACTGTGTGTCTATCTTGTAGAGCCCTCGGGGTGATTCTGATAAAATCCCTATCAAAGATGATAAAAAAAGAGAAGTGCCTTGGCAAATGACTTCCTGTCCTAACAGACAGATTCACTTTGAAGACTTAAACGTTGGTTTCCCCCCACATCTTCTGAAACCTCACTTCTGGTTTTAATATAAACATCCATTGATATTCAGATTGGCCATTACATAGACATGACACTGCCAAGTTACCCAAATAAGAGGTAGAGGTAGAGGTAGACAAAGAGACAGAGAGACAGAGACAAAGAGACAGAGAGACAGAGAGACAGAGAGAAAGAGAGACAGAGAGAGACAGACAGAGAGAGAGACAGACAGAGAGAGACAAAGAGACAGAGAGACAAAGAGAAACACAACAGAGCTAAGGTTTCTTGTGTCGAAGGAGAGGAGGACCAAAATGCAGCGCGGTAGTTGTCCATGGTTTTTTAATTAGAAAACTGAACATGACCACATAACCAAAACAACAAAGTGAAAACCCGAAAACACAGGAAACAATCACCCACAAACCCCAACAGGCTACCTAAATATGGTTCCCAATCAGAGACAAATGACTAACACCTGCCTCTGATTGAGAACCACATCAGGCCCAAACACAGAAACAGACAAACTAGACACACAACATAGAATGCCCACTCCGATCACACCCTGACCAAAAACAAAACATAGAAACATACAAAGCAAACTACGGTCAGGGTGTGACACCTCAGCCTAAACATCAGCGCCACAGGTAACGTCCACAAAGCTGTGAACGATCTGAGCGACAGACAAGGCAAGAAAGGCCTTCTATGCCATCAAAAGGAACATAAAATTCGACATACCTTTTAGGATCTTGCAACAATTACATTAAACAGTCATAGAGCCCATTTCCCTTTATGGTTGTGAGGTCTGGGGTCCCGCTCACCAACCAAGAATTCACTAAATGGGACAAACTCCATATTGAGACATGCATGTATATTTCTGCAAAAAATATCCTCTGTGTACAACGTAGAACACCAAAAAATGCTTGCAGAGCAGAATTAGGCCGATATCCGCTAATTATCAAAATCCACAAAACAGCCTTTTAAATTCTACAACCACCTAAAAGGGAGTGATTCCCAATCCTTCCATAACAAAGCCATCACCTACAGAGAGATGAACCTGGAGAAGAGTCCCCTAAGCAACCAAATCATGAGAAAACAAAAACAGAGATTACACAGTGGCAGAATACCTGTCCACTGTGACTGACCCAAACTTAAGGAAATCTTTGACTATGTACAGACTCAGTGAGCATAGCCTTGCTATTGAGAAAGGCCGACTTGGCTCTCAAGAGAAAACAGGCTATGTGCTCACTGCCCACAAAATGAGGTGGAAACTGAGCTGCGCTTCCTAACCTCCTGCCCAATGTATGACCATATTAGAGACACATATTTCCCTCAGATTACACTGACCCACAAATAATTTGAAAATAAACCCAATTTTGATAAACTCCCATATCTACTGGGTGAAATACCACAGTGTTCCATCACAGCAGCAAGATGTGTGACCTGCTGCCACAAGAAAAGAGCAACCAGTGAAGAACAAACATCATTGTAAATACAACCCATATTTCTGCTTATTTATTTTCCCTTAAAATATTTGCACATAATATGACACCTGAAATGTCTTTTGGAACTTTTGTGAGTGTAATGTTTACTGTTCATTTTATTATTGTTTATCTCACTTTTGTTTATTTTCTATTTCAGATCCTCATTAGAGAAGGTAGACCCAGCCACTAGTCCCCTCATCAGAGAAGGTAGTCCCAGCCACTAGTCCCCTCATTAGAGAAGGTAGACCCAGCCACTAGTCCCCTCATTAGAGAAGGTAGACCCTGCCACTAGTCCCCTCATTAGAGAAGGTAGACCCAGCCACTAGGCCCCTCATTAGAGAAGGTAGACCCAGCCACTAGGCCCCTCATTAGAGAAGGTAGACCCAGCCACTAGTTCCCTCATTAGAGAAGGTAGTCCCAGCCACTAGTCCCCTCATTAGAGAAGGTAGACCCAGCCACTAGTCCCCTCATTAGAGAAGGTAGACCCAGCCACTAGTCCCCTCATTAGAGAAGGTAGACCCAGCCACTAGGCCCCTCATTAGAGAAGGTAGTCCCAGCCACTAGTCCCCTCATCAGAGAAGGTAGACCCAGCCACTAGTCCCCTCATTAGAGAAGGTAGACCCAGCCACTAGGCCCCTCATTAGAGAAGGTAGTCCCAGCCACTAGTCCCCTCATCAGAGAAGGTAGACCCAGCCACTAGTCCCCTCATTAGAGAAGGTAGACCCAGCCACTAGTCCCCTCATTAGAGAAGGTAGTCCCAGCCACTAGTCCCCTCATTAGAGAAGGTAGACCCAGCCACTAGTCCCCTCATTAGAGAAGGTAGACCCAGCCACTAGGCCCCTCATTAGAGAAGGTAGTCCCAGCCACTAGTCCCCTCATTAGAGAAGGTATACCCAGCCACTAGTCCCCTCATTAGAGAAGGTAGACCCAGCCACTAGGCCCCTCATTAGAGAAGGTAGACCCAGCCACTAGTCCCCTCATCAGAGAAGGTAGTCCCAGCCACTAGTCCCCTCATTAGAGAAGGTAGACCCAGCCACTAGTCCCCTCATTAGAGAAGGTAGACCCAGCCACTAGTCCCCTCATTAGAGAAGGTAGACCCAGCCACTTGGCCCCTCATTAGAGAAGGTAGTCCCAGCCACTAGTCCCCTCATTAGAGAAGGTAGACCCTGCCACTAGTCCCCTCATTAGAGAAGGTAGTCCCAGCCACTAGTCCCCTCATCAGAGAAGGTAGTCCCAGCCACTAGTCCCCTCATTAGAGAAGGTAGACCCTGCCACTAGTCCCCTCATTAGAGAAGGTAGACCCTGCCACTAGTCCCCTCATTAGAGAAGGTAGACCCAGCCACTAGTCCCCTCATTAGAGAAGGTAGACCCAGCCACTAGTCCCCTCATTAGAGAAGGTAGACCCAGCCACTAGGCCCCTCATTAGAGAAGGTAGACCCAGCCACTAGGCCCCTCATTAGAGAAGGTAGACCCAGCCACTAGGCCCCTCATTAGAGAAGGTAGACCCTGCCACTAGTCCCCTCATCAGAGAAGGTAGACCCAGCCACTAGTCCCCTCATTAGAGAAGGTAGTCCCAGCCACTAGTCCCCTCATTAGAGAAGGTAGACCCAGCCACTAGTCCCCTCATCAGAGAAGGTATACCCAGCCACTAGTCCCCTCATTAGAGAAGGTAGACCCAGCCACTAGTCCCCTCATTAGAGAAGGTAGACCCTGCCACTAGTCCCCTCATCAGAGAAGGTAGACCCAGCCACTAGTCCCCTCATTAGAGAAGGTAGACCCTGCCACTAGTCCCCTCATTAGAGAAGGTAGACCCTGCCACTAGTCCCCTCATCAGAGAAGGTAGACCCAGCCACTAGGCCCCTCATTAGAGAAGGTAGACCCAGCCACTAGTCCCCTCATTAGAGAAGGTAGACCCAGCCACTAGTCCCCTCATTAGAGAAGGTAGACCCAGCCACTAGGCCCCTCATCAGAGAAGGTAGACCCAGCCACTAGTCCCCTCATCAGAGAAGGTAGACCCAGCCACTAGTCCCCTCATTAGAGAAGGTAGACCCAGCCACTAGTCCCCTCATTAGAGAAGGTAGTCCCAGCCACTAGTCCCCTCATTAGAGAAGGTAGACCCAGCCACTAGGCCCCTCATTAGAGAAGGTAGTCCCAGCCACTAGTCCCCTCATCAGAGAAGGTAGACCCAGCCACTAGTCCCCTCATTAGAGAAGGTAGACCCAGCCACTAGTCCCCTCATTAGAGAAGGTAGTCCCAGCCACTAGTCCCCTCATTAGAGAAGGTAGACCCAGCCACTAGTCCCCTCATTAGAGAAGGTAGACCCAGCCACTAGGCCCCTCATTAGAGAAGGTAGTCCCAGCCACTAGTCCCCTCATTAGAGAAGGTATACCCAGCCACTAGTCCCCTCATTAGAGAAGGTAGACCCAGCCACTAGGCCCCTCATTAGAGAAGGTAGACCCAGCCACTAGTCCCCTCATCAGAGAAGGTAGTCCCAGCCACTAGTCCCCTCATTAGAGAAGGTAGACCCAGCCACTAGTCCCCTCATTAGAGAAGGTAGACCCAGCCACTAGTCCCCTCATTAGAGAAGGTAGACCCAGCCACTAGGCCCCTCATTAGAGAAGGTAGTCCCAGCCACTAGTCCCCTCATTAGAGAAGGTAGACCCTGCCACTAGTCCCCTCATTAGAGAAGGTAGTCCCAGCCACTAGTCCCCTCATCAGAGAAGGTAGTCCCAGCCACTAGTCCCCTCATTAGAGAAGGTAGACCCTGCCACTAGTCCCCTCATTAGAGAAGGTAGACCCTGCCACTAGTCCCCTCATTAGAGAAGGTAGACCCAGCCACTAGTCCCCTCATTAGAGAAGGTAGACCCAGCCACTAGTCCCCTCATTAGAGAAGGTAGACCCAGCCACTAGGCCCCTCATTAGAGAAGGTAGACCCAGCCACTAGGCCCCTCATTAGAGAAGGTAGACCCAGCCACTAGTCCCCTCATTAGAGAAGGTAGACCCAGCCACTAGTCCCCTCATTAGAGAAGGTAGACCCAGCCACTAGTCCCCTCATTAGAGAAGGTAGACCCAGCCACTAGGCCCCTCATTAGAGAAGGTAGTCCCAGCCACTAGTCCCCTCATTAGAGAAGGTAGACCCTGCCACTAGTCCCCTCATTAGAGAAGGTAGTCCCAGCCACTAGTCCCCTCATTAGAGAAGGTAGACCCTGCCACTAGTCCCCTCATTAGAGAAGGTAGACCCAGCCACTAGGCCCCTCATTAGAGAAGGTAGACCCTGCCACTAGTCCCCTCATCAGAGAAGGTAGACCCAGCCACTAGTCCCCTCATTAGAGAAGGTAGTCCCAGCCACTAGTCCCCTCATTAGAGAAGGTAGACCCAGCCACTAGTCCCCTCATCAGAGAAGGTAGACCCTGCCACTAGTCCCCTCATTAGAGAAGGTAGACCCTGCCACTAGTCCCCTCATTAGAGAAGGTAGACCCTGCCACTAGTCCCCTCATCAGAGAAGGTAGTCCCAGCCACTAGTCCCCTCATTAGAGAAGGTAGACCCAGCCACTAGTCCCCTCATCAGAGAAGGTAGTCCCAGCCACTAGTCCCCTCATTAGAGAAGGTAGTCCCAGCCACTAGTCCCCTCATTAGAGAAGGTAGACCCAGCGACTAGGCCCCTCATTAGAGAAGGTAGACCCAGCCACTAGTCCCCTCATTAGAGAAGGTAGACCCAGCCACTAGTCCCCTCATTAGAGAAGGTAGACCCAGCCACTAGTCCCCTCATCAGAGAAGGTAGACCCAGCCACTAGTCCCCTCATCAGAGAAGGTAGTCCCAGCCACTAGTCCCCTCATTAGAGAAGGTAGTCCCAGCCACTAGTCCCCTCATTAGAGAAGGTAGACCCAGCCACTAGGCCCCTCATTAGAGAAGGTAGACCCAGCCACTAGTCCCCTCATTAGAGAAGGTAGACCCAGCCACTAGTCCCCTCATTAGAGAAGGTAGACCCAGCCACTAGGCCCCTCATCAGAGAAGGTAGACCCAGCCACTAGTCCCCTCATTAGAGAAGTTAGACCCAGCCACTAGTCCCCTCATCAGAGAAGGTAGACCCAGCCACTAGTCCCCTCATTAGAGAAGGTAGACCCAGCCACTAGGCCCCTCATTAGAGAAGGTAGTCCCCGCCACTAGTCCCCTCATCAGAGAAGGTAGACCCAGCCACTAGTCCCCTCATCAGAGAAGGTAGACCCAGCCACTAGTCCCCTCATTAGAGAAGGTAGACCCAGCCACTAGTCCCCTCATTAGAGAAGGTAGACCCAGCCACTAGTCCCCTCATCAGAGAAGGTAGACCCAGCCACTAGTCCCCTCATTAGAGAAGGTAGACCCAGCCACTAGGCCCCTCATTAGAGAAGGTAGACCCAGCCACTAGTCCCCTCATTAGAGAAGGTAGTCCCAGCCACTAGTCCCCTCATTAGAGAAGGTAGACCCAGCCACTAGGCCCCTCATTAGAGAAGGTAGACCCAGCCACTAGTCCCCTCATTAGAGAAGGTAGTCCCAGCCACTAGTCCCCTCATTAGAGAAGGTAGACCCAGCCACTAGTCCCCTCATTAGAGAAGGTAGTCCCAGCCACTAGTCCCCTCATTAGAGAAGGTAGACCCAGCCACTAATCCCCTCATTAGAGAAGGTAGTCCCAGCCACTAGTCCCCTCATTAGAGAAGGTAGACCCAGCCACTAG
>NC_092157.1:5713742-5738742 GCF_045791955.1 Oncorhynchus clarkii lewisi
TCTTGATGCTATGCTTTTCTTCAGGCTCTTGTAATGGGACAATAAAGGGACTTCTTCATGACAATAATTATCCTGTCGGAGTTCCAGGATGACTCAGCCAAGTATCATTATTGTTTTGTGGAGAGAGAGAGAGCTATTTGGATGTTTCGTAGTTTAATATCTATCATTTTACTTCCACTGACCTGGGATGTCCTCTGTGTGTGTGTGTGTGTGTGTGTGTGTGTGTGTGTGGTCTCTGATGCTCTACTGGGTTATCAACACACCAGACCTCTCAGAAAAAAAACCCTGCTGATTTAGGATCAAGCCCTAAATCTGTTACTTAACAGTATACTGTGATGATGTAATCTGATAAGTATTCCAAATGTAATAAGTAAATAAGTTAGGTGAATTTCGGCCCATTTCACGGCCGTCAAATGAAGAGGACCAAAGCGCAGCGTGGTCAGCGTACATATTCCTTTTATTTAGGATGACGCCGACAAAAACAATAAACAATACAAAACAACTGTGAAGCGTAAGGGCTATGTGCCACAAACAAAGTTAACTTCCCACAAAGAAAGGAGGGGAAAGGGCCGCCTAAGTATGATTCCCAATCTGAGACAATGATAGACAGCTGTCCCTGATTGAGAACCATACCTGGCCAAAACATAGAAATAAAGAAACATAGAAAAACAAAACATAGAATTCCCACCCCACATCACACCCTGACCTAACCAAATAGAGAAATAAAACGTCTCTCTAAGGTCAGGGCGTGACACCATTCCTCCTGACAGAGGTGGTGTAACTGAGTCAGGCCTCCTTGCTCACACGCGCTTTTTCAGTTCTGCCCGCACATTTTCTATAGGATTGAAGTCAAGGCTTTCTGATGGCCACTCCAATAACTTGACTTTGTTGTCCTTAAGCCATTGTGCTTGGGGTCATTGTCAATTTTGGAAGACCCATTTGCGACCAAGCTTTACTTCCTGACTGATGTCTTGAGATGTTGCTTCAATATATCCACATAATTCTCCTCCCTCATGATGCCATCTATTTTGTGAAGAGCACCAGTCCTTCCTGCAGCAAAGCACCCCTACAACATGATGCTGCCACCTCCTTGATTCACGGTTGGGATGGTGTTCTTTGGCTTGCAAGTCTCCCCCTTTTTCCTTCAAACATAACAATGGTCATTATGGCCGAACAGTTCTATTTTTGTTTCATCAGACCAGAGGACATTTCTCCAAAAAGTACGATCTTTGTCCCCATGTGCAGTTGCAAACCGTAGTCTGGCTTTTTTTATGGCGGTTTTGGAGCAGTGGCTTCTTCCTTGCTTAGCGGCCTTTCAGGTTATGTCGATATAGGACTCATTTTACTGTGGATATAGATACTTCTGTACCTGTTTCCTCCAGCATCTTCACAAGGTCCTTTGATGTTGTTCTGGGACTGATTTGCACATTTTGCGCCAAAGTACGTTCATCTATAGGAGACAGAACACATCTCCATCCTGAGTGGTATGATGACTGCATGGTCCCATGGTGTTTATACTTGCATACTATTGTTTGTACAGATGAACGTGGTACCTTCAGGCGTTTGGAAATTCATCCCAAGGATGAACCAGACTTGTGGAGGTCTACAATTTTTTTTCTGAGGTCTTGGCTGATTTCTTTTGATTTTCCCGTGATGTCAAGCAAAGAGGCACTGAGTTTGATGGTATGCCTTGAAATACATCCACAGTTACACAATTGCTGGAAAAATGACTTGTGTCATGCACAAAGTAGTTTTCTTGTGGCAACAGGTCACAAATCTTGCGGCTGTGATGGCACACTGTGGTATTTCACCCAGTAGATATGGGAGTTTATCAAAATTGGGTTTGTTTTCAAATTCTTTGTGGATCTGTGTAATCTGAGGGAAATATGTGTCTCTAATATGGTCATACATTTAGCAGGAGGTTAGGAGGTGCAGCTCAGTTTCCACCTCATTTTGTGGGCAGTGTGCACATAGCCTGTCTTCTCTTGAGAGCCAGGTCTGCCTACGGCGGCCTTTCTCAATAGCAAGGCTATACTCAGTCTGTTTATAGTCAAACCTTTCCTTAAGTTTGGGTCAGTCATTCTGCCACTCTCTGTTTAGGGCCAAATAGCATTCTAGTTTGCTCTGTTTTTTTGTTGATTCTTTCCAATGTGTCTCTAAACCCTCACACACACACACACACACACACACACACACACACACACACACACACACACACACACACACACACACACACACACACACACACACACACACACACACTCACCCACACTCACCCACACTCACCCACACTCACCCACACTCACCCACACTTCCATCCTTTCTGTAGTTGGTGATACGTCTGTCTCTCCTCGAATGGCACCGAAGAGGACCTGCAGGTCCTCGGGGGATGACATCACAGCTTGAACCAGCGTGTCATCATTACGCGCCAGCGCCTCCAGGATCTCACAGGGTTTTCAATGTGTCTCTAAACCCTCACACACACACACACACACACACACACACACACACACACACACACACACACACACACACACACACACACACAAACACACAAACACACACACACACTCACCCACACTCACCCACACTCACCCACACTCACCCACACTTCCAACCTTTCTGTAGTTGGTGATACGTCTGTCTCTCCTCGAATGGCACCGAAGAGGACCTGCAGGTCCTCGGGGGATGACATCACAGCTTGAACCAGCGTGTCATCATTACGCGCCAGCGCCTCCAGGATCTCACAGGGTTTTAAGGCCAAAGGTCAGAGCTCACTTTAACCAGATTGAAAGATCTGATCCTTTCAGAGCAACAACTACATATTAAAGGTTAGCGCTAAAGTTACATTTTGGTCAACAGTTATTTGAAAGACACCACCCCCCCCCCCCCCCCACACACCTTATTCAACTTCACTGAGAACTACTAGAGATGTGTAAAGTGAACTGTAGCAGATGAAGTACATTAAGCCCTGAGCAGCAGTATTAAAGGTAGAGGGAAATCGGGGGGGGGGGGAAAGGGAGAAACGGAGGGAGAGAAAATGCTTTCTTCAGTTGTCTTTTGACTGGATGCCCACTAGCCATACAATACAATACACAAAACATATATATTTGATTTGATTTGATATACTGTCTACCAGGGTATTTAGAAATACTGATGGTATTGGGGGGTTAGGGGTACTGCGGGGGTGGGGGTGATTGCTTTGCCACTGCCTAGTTAAGTATAACCTCTCCCAAGATGGCATAGCAGTTCAGACGTATTTCTGTCCTCGTCCTGTCGTGTCCCGTATATATATATATTTACAACTTTTTTTTCACATACATTTTTAATTTTCCAAAAACTCATCTTCAGAACACTCTCCTGCAATCCGTTTCACCAATTTATATTTATATAAAAAAGTATTATTTACCTCAGATCTGTGATCCTCCGAGAGGCTAGCCAGAAATTAGCCAGAAGCTAGCCGGGAGCTAGCCAGAAGCTGGTCCAGAAGCTACTCTGAAGCTGGTTCAGGGGCTAGTTCAGAAGCTAGTTAGCTTATTTACTGGCTTATCGTTGGTACTCAGCTGACCACGGTTTGTGGTCATCGGCTGTCCTTTGGCTCGAGAATCTATCGCCAGTTTTGTACGGCGCGGTGCAGCGCAGCGCGGCTCGGAGCGGAACATATCGGACCAATTTTTCTCTCCATGTCCCTGGATTTCGGCCGCTGGCTCTGGACGTCCATGCCTGAAACTCGCAGCTAGCTAGCTGCTATCCGTGTGACTATCGGCTTTCGTCGATTCCGGAGCTAACATCAATTGTTCCGGAGCTAGCCAGCTGAAGAGTTCCATCAGTCGCTCCTGGGCTGCAGTCACCTATCCGGACCTGTTTTCCTGCCTACGCGGAGCCCCACCGGGCTTTCACGGCTAGACTGCCGACGTTGTCTACCCGAGGGAACTGTCCGGCTGGCTCCTCCGGCGCAACGTTGCCTGGGCGCTCATCTGCGGCCTATCTTATCGGCTGCTATCTGAATAGACAATCGGACAATTTTTTTTACATTTTTATTTATTGATTTATTTTTCTTCTTGGGCCTCTATAACTATACCTATTGTTTTTTTTATTTTATTTTTGTTGTTGTTGTGTGATTTGGATTCATCCCCTCTACCACACGGAAACCCACTAATCTACTGACTGAACGCAAGAGTTTGGCTAATAACAGACCTCCATCTTATGCTAGCTTGCTCCTATGCTAGCTTGCTACCGATTTAGCTGTCTAAATCGCCGTGACCCCCAACCAACCTCTCCACTCACTGGACCCTTTTGATCACTCGACTGAGCATGCCTCTCCTTCATGTCAATATGCCTTGTCCATTGCTGTTCTGGTTAGTGTTTATTGGCTTATTTCACTGTAGAGCCTCTAGTCCTGCTCATTATACCTTATCCAACCTATTAGTTCCACCACCCACACATGCAATGACATCTCCTGGTTTCAATTATGTTTCTAGAGACAATATCTCTCTCTTCATCACTCAATACCTAGGTTTACCTCCACTGTATTCACATCCTACCTTACCTTTGTCTGTACATTATACCTTGATGCTATTTTATCGCCCCCAGAAACCTCCTTTTACTCTCTGTTCCAGACGTTCTAAACGACCAATTCTTATTGCTTTTAGCCGCACCCTTATTCTACTACTACTCTGTTCCTCTGGCGATGTAGAGGTGAATCCAGGCCCAGCAGTGCCTAGCTCCACTCCTATTCCCCAGGCGCTCTCTTTTGACGACTTCTGTAACCGTAAAAGCCTTGGTTTTATGCATGTTAACATTAGAAGCCTCCTCCCTAAGTTTGTTCTTTTCACTGCTTTAGCACACTCTGCCAACCCGGATGTTCTAGCTGTGTCTGAATCCTGGCTTAGGAAGACCACCAAAAATTCAGACATTTTAATTCCAAACTACAACAATTTCAGACAAGATAGAACTGCCAAAGGGGGCGGTGTTGCAATCTACTGCAAAGATAGCCTGCAGAGTTCTGTCCTACTATCCAGGTCTGTACCCAAACAATTTGAACTTCTACTTTTAAAAATCCACCTCTCTAAAAACAAGTCTCTCACCGTTGCCGCCTGCTATAGACCACCCTCTGCCCCCAGCTGTGCTCTGGACACCATATGTGAACTGATTGCCCCCCATCTATCTTCAGAGCTTGTGCTGCTAGGCAACCTAAATTGGAACATGCTTAACACCCCAGCCATCCTACAATCTAAACTTGATGCCCTCAACCTCACACAAATTATCAATGAACCTACCAGGTACCTCCCCAAAGCCTTAAACACGGGCACCCTCATAGATATCATCCTAACCAACTTGCCCTCTAAATACACCTCTGCTGTTTTCAACCAAGATCTCAGCGATCACTGCCTCATTGCCTGCATCCGTAATGGGTCAGCGGTCAAACGACCTCCACTCATCACTGTAAAACGCTCCCTGAAACACTTCAGCGAGCAGGCCTTTCTAATCGACCTGGCCGGGGTATCCTGGAAGGATATTGATCTCATCCCGTCAGTAGAGGATGCCTGGATATTTTTTTAAAATGCCTTCCTAACCATCTTAAATAAACATGCCCCGTTCAAGAAATTTAGAACCAGGAATAGATATAGCCTTTGGTTCTCCCCAGACCTGACTGCCCTTAACCAACAAAAAAACATCCTATGGCGTTCTGCATTAGCATCGAACAGCCCCCGTGATATGCAGCTGTTCAGGGAAGCTAGAAACCATTATACACAGGCAGTTAGAAAAGCCAAGGCTAGCTTTTTCAAGCAAAAATTTGCCTCCTGCAACACTAACTCAAAAAAGTTCTGGGACACTGTAAAGTCCATGGAGAATAAGAACCCCTCCTCCCAGCTGCCCACTGCACTGAAGATAGGAAACACTGTCACCACTGATAAATCCACCATAATTGAGAATTTCAATAAGCATTTTTCTACGGCTGGCCATGCTTTCCACCTGGCTACTCCTACCCCGGTCAACAGCACTGCACCCCCCACAACAACTCGCCCAAGCCTTCCCCATTTCTCCTTCTCCCAAATCTGCTCAGCTGATGTTCTGAATGAGCTGCAAAATCTGGACCCCTACAAATCAGCCGGGCTAGACAATCTGGACCCTTTCTTTCTAAAATTATCTGCCAAAATTGTTGCCACCCCTATTACTAGCCTGTTCAACCTCTCTTTCGTGTCGTCTGAGATTCCCAAAGATTGGAAAGCAGCTGCGGTCATCCCCCTCTTCAAAGGGGGTGACACTCTTGACCCAAACTGCTACAGACCTATATCTATCCTACCATGCCTTTCTAAGGTCTTCGAAAGCCAAGTCAACAAACAGATTACCGACCATTTCGAATCCCACCATACCTTCTCTGCTATGCAATCTGGTTTCAGAGCTGGTCATGGGTGCACCTCAGCCACGCTCAAGGTCCTAAACGATATCTTAACCGCCATCAATAAGAAACATTACTGTGCAGCCGTATTCATTGATCTGGCCAAGGCTTTCGACTCTGTCAATCACCACATCCTCATCGGCAGACTCGACAGCCTTGGTTTCTCAAATGATTGCCTCGCCTGGTTCAGTTCAGTGTGTCAAATCGGAGGGTCTGCTGTCCGGACCTCTGGCAGTCTCTATGGGGGTGCCACAGGGTTCAATTCTTGGACCGACTCTCTTCTCTGTATACATCAATGAGGTCGCTCTTGCTGCTGGTGAGTCTCTGATCCACCTCTATGCAGACAACACCATTCTGTATACTTCTGGCCCTTCTTTGGATACTGTGTTAACAACCCTCCAGGCAAGCTTCAATGCCATACAACTCTCCTTCCGTGGCCTCCAATTGCTCTTAAATACAAGGAGGAGGAGGAGAGGAGGAGGGAACATTTAACAGCGGGATGAGACAGAGGAGAGGAGAAGAGAAGAGGAGCGGAGGAGAGATGAAGCACAGCAGCGTCGGTGATATTAAAATTCAACATCACACTGCACTCTCTCTCTCCCTGTCTCTCTCTCTCTGTCCCTGTCTCTCTCTCTCTCTCTGTCTCTCCCTCCCTGTCTCTCTCTCTCTGTCCCTGTCTCTCTCTCTCTCTGTCCCTCCCTCTGTCTCTCCCTCCCTGTCTCTCTCTCTCTCTCCCTGTCTCTCTCTCTCTGTCCCTCCCTCTGTCTCTCCCTGTCTCTCTCCCTCCCTGTCTCTCTCTCTCTGTCCCTGTCTCTCTCTCTCTCTGTCTCTCTCTCCGTCTCTCCCTCCCTGTTGCTCTCTCTCCCTGCCTCTCCCTCCCTGCCTCTCTCTCTCTCCCTCCCTGTCTCTCTCTCTCTGTCTCTCTCTCCGTCTCTCTCTCTCTCCGTCTCTCTCTCCCTGTCTCTCTCTCCCTGTCTCTCTCTCTCTGAGGAAATCTAGGACTACTGGGGCATATGTTTGTAATAACACTGAAAATTACTTTTAGTTTCTGGGGACCCAAACAGACCTTTTAATATCCAGAACATGTCATAGATTTGGGACTATATCCAAGTGTCTGTTTTTTAAGAACACTTTCGGTTGGTGTTGTAAAGCATCTGCTGTGGGATCTGTGTGTGGAAAGGTGTGTCTGTGTGTTCATTCAACTGTGTTCCAATCAATAAGGACCAATCTGATAAATCTCAGGGAGGACAATAGAACAAAGACAGTCCCAACACACATCACAGATCAGGTGTTGCTATAGTCACAGGAGCTAACACTGCTGATCAGGACCAAGAGCGTCACACACTTCGACCATCACAACAAGCCTCTCGCTCTCTCTCTATATATATATAGATGAGTAAACAGATGACTGCTTTGCTGTTGAAAATATGGAAAAAGGGAAAAATAAATAGGATCCAAAGTGCAGCCTTGTGCATTTTACTGTATGCTATAATGGTTGTTCCGGTAAGACAGCCAGCCACACAGCCAGCCAGCCAGCCACACAGCCAGGCAGCCAGCCACACAGCCAGCCAGCCACACAGCCAGCCACACAGCCAGCCAGCCAGCCACACAGTCAGCCAGCCAGCCACACAGCCAGCCAGCCAGCCAGTCAGCCACACAGTCAGCCAGCCACACAGCCAGCCAGCCAGTCAGCCAGGCAGCCAGCCAGCCACACAGCCAGCCAGCCACACAGCCAGCCACACAGCCAGCCACACAGCCAGCCAGCCAGCCACACAGTCAGCCAGCCACAAAGCCAGCCAGTCAGTCAGCCACACAGTCAGCCAGCCAGCCAGCCACACAGTCAGCCAGCCAGCCAGCCACACAGCCAGCCAGCCAGTCAGCCACACAGTCAGCCAGCCACACAGCCAGCCAGCCAGTCAGCCAATCAGCCACACAGTCAGCCAGCCACACAGCCAGCCAGCCAGCCACACAGTCAGCCAGCCACAAAGCCAGCCAGTCAGTCAGCCACACAGTCAGCCAGCCACACAGCCAGCCAGCCAGTCAGCCAGGCAGCCAGCCAGCCACACAGCCAGCCAGCCACACAGCCAGCCACACAGCCAGCCACACAGTCAGCCAGCCAGCCACACAGTCAGCCAGCCACAAAGCCAGCCAGTCAGTCAGCCACACAGTCAGCCAGCCAGCCAGCCACACAGTCAGCCAGCCAGCCAGCCACACAGCCAGCCAGCCAGTCAGCCACACAGTCAGCCAGCCACACAGCCAGCCAGCCAGTCAGCCAATCAGCCACACAGTCAGCCAGCCACACAGCCAGCCAGCCAGCCACACAGTCAGCCAGCCACAAAGCCAGCCAGTCAGTCAGCCACACAGTCAGCCAGCCACACAGCCAGCCAGCCAGTCAGCCAGGCAGCCAGCCAGCCACACAGCCAGCCAGCCACACAGCCAGCCACACAGCCAGCCACACAGCCAGCCAGCCAGCCACACAGTCAGCCAGCCACAAAGCCAGCCAGTCAGTCAGCCACACAGTCAGCCAGCCAGCCAGCCACACAGTCAGCCAGCCAGCCAGCCACACAGCCAGCCAGCCAGTCAGCCACACAGTCAGCCAGCCACACAGCCAGCCAGCCAGTCAGCCAATCAGCCACACAGTCAGCCAGCCACACAGCCAGCCAGCCAGCCACACAGTCAGCCAGCCACAAAGCCAGCCAGTCAGTCAGCCACACAGTCAGCCAGCCACACAGCCAGCCAGCCAGTCAGCCAGGCAGCCAGCCAGCCACACAGCCAGCCAGCCACACAGCCAGCCACACAGCCAGCCACACAGCCAGCCAGCCAGCCACACAGTCAGCCAGCCACAAAGCCAGCCAGTCAGTCAGCCACACAGTCAGCCAGCCAGCCAGCCACACAGTCAGCCAGCCAGCCAGCCACACAGCCAGCCAGCCAGTCAGCCACACAGTCAGCCAGCCACACAGCCAGCCAGCCAGTCAGCCACACAGTCAGCCAGCTAGCCAGCCACACAGTTAACCAGCCAGCCACACAGCCAGGCAGCCAGCCAGTCAGCCACACAGTCAGCCAGCCAGCCAGTCAGCCAGTCAGCCACACAGTCAGCCAGCCAGTCAGCCAGCCAGCCAGCCACACAGTCAGCCAGCCACAAAGCCAACCAGTCAGTCAGCCACACAGTCAGCCAGCCAGTCAGCCACACAGTCAGCCAGTCAGCCAGCCAGCCAGCCACACAGTCAGCCAGCCAGCCACACAGCCAGGCAGCCAGCCAGTCAGCCACACAGCCAGCCAGCCAGCCAGTCAGCAGCATCAGGGAGCTGTGTTGTTTTTTAAAGAGAGACAGACTACAGCGAACAACATCAAATAAAAATAAAATGAAAAGTAATGCAACGCAGCACTCAATTTAACACAAATAAACAACCTGTGTTTTCTTCTATCGCTGTACTGTGCTAACCCAGAGAGAATACCCAGAGAGAAATCCCAGAGAGAATACCCAGAGAGAAAACCCAGAGAGAATACCCAGAGAGAATACCCAGAGAGAATACCCAGAGAGAAAACCCAGAGAGAATACCAAGAGAGAATACCTAGAGAGAATACCCAGAGAGAATACCCAGAAAGAAAACACAGAGAGAAAACCCAGAGAGGATACCCAGAGAGGTTACCCAGAGAGAAAACCCAGAGAGAAAACCCAGAGAGAATACCCAGAGAGAAAACCGAGAGAGAAAACCCAGAGAGAAAACCCAGAGAGAATACCCAGAGAGAATACCCAGAGAGAATACCCAGAGAGAATACCCAGAGAGAATACCCAGAGAGAATACCCAGAGAGAAAACCCAGAGAGAATACCCAGAGAGAATACCCAGAGAGAATACCCAGAGAGAAAACCCAGAGAGAAAACCCAGAGAGAATACCCAGAGAGAATACCCAGAAAGAATACCCAGCGAGAATACCCAGAGAGAATACCCAGAGAGAATACCCAGAGAGAATACCCAGAGAGAATACCCAGAAAGAAAACACAGAGAGAAAACCCAGAGAGGATACCCAGAGAGGTTACCCAGAGAGAAAACCCAGAGAGAAAACCCAGAGAGAACACCCAGAGAGAAAGCCCAGAGAGAACAGAGAGAAAACCCAGAGAGAATACCCAGAGAGAATACCCAGAGAGAATACCCAGAGAGAAAACCCAGAGAGAAAACCCAGAGAGAATACCCAGAGAGAAAACCCAGAGAGAAAACCCAGAGAGAATACCCAGAGAGAATACCCAGAAAGAATACCCAGAGAGAAAACCCAGAGAGAATACCCAGAGAGAATACCCAGAGAGAATACCCAGAGAGAATACCCAGAAAGAAAACACAGAGAGAAAACCCAGAGAGAAAACCCAGAGAGGATACCCAGAGAGGTTACCCAGAGAGAAAACCCAGAGAGAAAACCCAGAGAGAATACCCAGAGAGAAAACCCAGAGAGAACAGAGAGAATACCCAGAGAGAATACCCAGAGAGAATACCCAGAGAGAACAGAGAGAATATGTCTCATAACACACACAAGCACACACACACACCATGTACACACACGCACGCACACACACACACAAACACACATTTCTGTCTTTATTATGTAGTTCACATAGTGTGATGTGTTTATGATGTAGTGATCTGTTAGCTTTATGATACACAGGGCTTCTATAGTAATATGTCAGCATTCTGATACACAGGGCATCTATAGTAATCTGTCAGCATTCTGATACACAGGGCTTCTATAGTAATCTGTCAGCATTCTGATACACAGGGCTTCTATAGTAATCTGTCAGCATTCTGATACACAGGGCTTCTATAGTAATCTGTCAGCATTCTGATACACAGGGCTTCTATAGTAATCTGTCATCATTCTGTTCCTCCACTCCTCTCTTCTTCTGTTCCTCCACTCCTCTCTTCTTCTGTTCGTCCACTCCTCTCTTCTTCTGTTCCTCCACTCCTCTCTTCTTCTGTTCGTCCACTCCTCTCTTCTTCTGTTCCTCCACTCCTCTCTTCTTCCGTTCCTCCACTCCTCTCTTCTTCTGTTCGTCCACTCCTCTCTTCTTCTGTTCCTCCACTCCTCTCTTCTTCTGTTCCTCCACTCCTCTCTTCTTCTGTTCCTCCACTCCTCTCTTCTTCTGTTCGTCCACTCCTCTCTTCTTCTGTTCGTCCACTCCTCTCTTCTTCTGTTCCTCCACTCCTCTCTTCTTCTGTTCCTCCACTCCTCTCTTCTTCTGTTCCTCCACTCCTCTCTTCTTCTGTTCCTCCACTCCTCTCTTCTGTTCGTCCACTCCTCTCTTCTGTTCCTCCACTCCTCTCTTCTTCTGTTCGTCCACTCCTCTCTTCTTCTGTTCCTCCACTCCTCTCTTCTTCTGTTCCTCCACTCCTCTCTTCTTCTGTTCGTCCACTCCTCTCTTCTTCTGTTCGTCCACTCCTCTCTTCTTCTGTTCCTCCACTCCTCTCTTCTTCTGTTCCTCCACTCCTCTCTTCTTCTGTTCCTCCACTCCTCTCTTCTGTTCCTCCACTCCTCTCTTCTTCTGTTCCTCCACTCCTCTCTTCTTCTGTTCGTCCACTCCTCTCTTCTTCTGTTCGTCCACTCCTCTCTTCTTCTGTTCCTCCACTCCTCTCTTCTTCTGTTCGTCCACTCCTCTCTTCTGTTCCTCCACTCCTCTCTTCTTCTGTTCCTCCACTCCTCTCTTCTTCTGTTCCTCCACTCCTCTCTTCTTCTGTTCCTCCACTCCTCTCTTCTTCTGTTCGTCCACTCCTCTCTTCTTCTGTTCCTCCATATAGAGAATAGGGTAACATTTGGTACGGAGACCGGGTCTCATGCTAACAAACACCAGATGATCTCACTGGAGCGGGAGACCATTGTCCTCTTCGGTTTGTTTCTGCTCCTCCCCCTGGTCCTCCAGAGCACTCTCACTGTTGTTATACACCCATTCTATTATAGAGTCTTACTGCAATAAGGAACAATGCAAAGTTCTGTTAAACTCTATCGTTTCACACAATATTAACCTTCCCTTTCATTCTGAATGATAATGTTTAGGTTCTTGTGTGCCAAAACTTGGTGTTGGTAGTGCTGATGTGTGGGTATGAGACAGGATTCATGTCACAGAGTTAGACAGGATTAATGTCGCAGTTAGACAGGATTAATGTTGCAGAGTCAGACAGGATTAATGTTGCAGAGTTAGACAGGATTAATGTCGCAGAGTTAGACAGGATTAATGTCGCAGAGTTAGACAGGATTAATGTTGCAGAGTTAGACAGGATTCATGTCGCAGAGTTAGACAGGATTCATGTCGCAGAGTTAAAGACAGGATTCATGTCGCAGAGTTAAAGACAGGATTCATGTCGCAGAGTTAAAGACAGGATTAATGTCGCAGAGTTAAAGACAGGATTAATGTCGCAGAGTTAAAGACAGGATTAATGTTGCAGAGTTAGACAGGATTCATGTCGCAGAGTTAGACAGGATTCATGTCGCAGAGTTAGACAGGATTAATGTCGCAGAGTTAGACAGGATTAATGTCGCAGTTAGACAGGATTCATGTTGCAGAGTTAGACAGGATTCATGTCGCAGAGTTAGACAGGATTAATGTCGCAGAGTTAGACAGGATTAATGTTGCAGAGTTAAAGACAGGATTCATGTCGCAGAGTTAGACAGGATTCATGTTGCAGAGTTAGACAGGATTCATGTCGCAGAGTTAGACAGGATTCATGTTGCATGTGAAATAGCTACAACAGCACTGTTCTGTGATGTCATAGTGGGCCTGTCAGACAGTGAAACAAAGCATCACACAGCACACACACACACACTACAGCATTGTGCTTACTGAGACCACAAACGGAACTCGATACCAACCACATAAACCCACTGTACCATGCAACAGGGTGTGTGTGTGTGTGTGTGTGTGTGTGTGTGTGTGTGTGTGTGTGTGTGTGTGTGTGTGTGTGTGCGTGTGTGTGTGTGTGGTGGATGAGCGGGAGAGGGGATGAGCGGGAGAGGGGATGAGCTGCTTCCACTGCAGACCCCCTGTTGATCAGCCTGTTCTGGTGATCAGCCTGTTCTGGTTATAAGCCTGTACTGGTTATCTGCCTGTACTGGCTATCAGCCTGCACTGGTGATCAGCCTGTTCTGGTGATCAGCCTGTTCTGGAGATCAGCCTGTTCTGGTGACCAACCTGTTCTGGTGACCAACCTGTTCTGGTGATCAGCCTGTTCTGGTGATCAGCCTGTTCTGGTGATCAGCCTGTACTGGTGATCAGCCTGTACATCCTCCATGATGATGTCTTAAAGCCAGAGCTCACACTACTCTCCCAGTACTTGGAGTCTCAAGTGAGATCTCAGTCTCTCCATGAGATCTCAGTCTCTTTACGAAATCTCAGTCTCTCTCTTTTCCTCTAAACAATCTCATTCTAGCACTGCCTGGCTTTTACGGATAGCTCCAAATATTCTCTCCAGATCTATCAGCCTTTAGCCAGTGACAATAACAAGCTGGACCAGTGAAGACAATAACAAGCTGGACCAGAGACAATAACAAGCTGGACCAGTGATGACAATAACAAGCTGGACCAGTGAAGACAATAACAAGCTGGACCAGTGAAGACAATAACAAGCTGGACCAGTGACAATAACAAGCTGGACCAGTGAAGACAATAACAAGCTGGACCAGTGAAGACAATAACAAGCTGGACCAGAGACAATAACAAGCTGGACCAGTGAAGACAATAACAAGCTGGACCAGTGAAGACAATAACAAGCTGGACCAGAGACAATAACAAGCTGGACCAGTGATGACAATAACAAGCTGGACCAGTGAAAACAATAACAAGCTGGACCAGTGAAGACAATAACAAGCTGGACCAGTGACAATAACAAGCTGGACCAGTGATGACAATAACAAGCTGGACCAGTGAAGACAATAACAAGCTGGACCAGTGAAGACAATAACAAGCTGGACCAGTGACAATAACAAGCTGGACCAGTGAAGACAATAACAAGCTGGACCAGTGAAGACAATAACAAGCTGGACCAGAGACAATAACAAGCTGGACCAGTGAAGACAATAACAAGCTGGACCAGTGAAGACAATAACAAGCTGGACCAGAGACAATAACAAGCTGGACCAGTGAAGACAATAACAAGCTGGACCAGTGACAATAACAAGCTGGACCAGTGACAATAACAAGCTGGACCAGTGAAGACAATAACAAGCTGGACCAGTGAAGACAATAACAAGCTGGACCAGTGACAATAACAAGCTGGACCAGTGAAGACAATAACAAGCTGGACCAGTGAAGACAATAACAAGCTGGACCAGAGACAATAACAAGCTGGACCAGTGATGACAATAACAAGCTGGACCAGTGAAGACAATAACAAGCTGGACCAGTGAAGACAATAACAAGCTGGACCAGTGACAATAACAAGCTGGACCAGTGAAGACAATAACAAGCTGGACCAGTGAAGACAATAACAAGCTGGACCAGTGAAGACAATAACAAGCTGGACCAGAGACAATAACAAGCTGGACCAGTGAAGACAATAACAAGCTGGACCAGTGAAGACAATAACAAGCTGGACCAGTGACAATAACAAGCTGGACCAGTGAAGACAATAACAAGCTGGACCAGTGAAGACAATAACAAGCTGGACCAGTGACAATAACAAGCTGGACCAGTGAAGACAATAACAAGCTGGACCAGTGAAGACAATAACAAGCTGGACCAGTGACAATAACAAGCTGGACCAGTGAAGACAATAACAAGCTGGACCAGTGAAGACAATAACAAGCTGGACCAGTGACAATAACAAGCTGGACCAGTGATGACAATAACAAGCTGGACCAGTGAAGACAATAACAAGCTGGACCAGTGAAGACAATAACAAGCTGGACCAGTGATGACAATAACAAGCTGGACCAGTGATGACAATAACACCACATAACATGCGCTGACACAATACTACACAAACACACCACAGAGAGCCTATGACCTGACAAGATACCTCCACAACAACACAGCATCTACCCAAAGCACCCCAGATTCAGAAGACAGATTCCAGGATCCCTCAGCCCTCTTTCTAGATTGGACAACATTTTAGCTTTGGGAAGAAAACAAGCATCAATTCCCCTGAGGATGGCCGGGTATGCCTGGATTGTTCATGATTGGCCGCCTAGAGAGAGGGAAGAGGAGGATGGGGGGGGGGGGGGGGGGGGGGATAGAAAGTTGGGGAGGACCTGGTGACTTCCCAAACAAACAGTAAAGTGTAAAAAAGAAGAGTAGAGGGCATTTTGAGACACCCGACAGAAGAGGTTTGAATAGAAACATGGTTCTTTAACAGAAAGTTCTGTATGGTAATATGTTGAACCAGCAACCTTGTTGATGGCAGCACCATGACCCTACACTCCAACCGACTGATCCATATGAATCACAAAGAGCATGAAGAGATATGTTGTGGGGTGCTTCTACACCTGCATTGCTTGCTGTTTGGGGTTTTAGGCTGGGTTTCTGTACAGCACTTTGAGATATCAGCTGATGTACGAAGGGCTATATAAATACA
Source organism: Oncorhynchus clarkii lewisi (assembly GCF_045791955.1). Taxonomy (NCBI): domain Eukaryota; kingdom Metazoa; phylum Chordata; class Actinopteri; order Salmoniformes; family Salmonidae; genus Oncorhynchus; species Oncorhynchus clarkii. The sequence goes on from NC_092157.1 coordinate 5,729,698, forward strand.
TTTGATTTGATTTTGATTTGATTTGATTTGATATGTTGACTAACACACAGTCAGCCAGCCAGTCATATCAGTCAGTCGTGCCAGGCCTAAACCATGCAGTAGGTCAGCTGCCATTCTAGATGGTGAGAGGTTACATTTCCTGGTGGCCTCGAGCTGATCGTGTGTGTGTGTGTGTGTGTGTGTGTGTGTGTGTGTGTGTGTGTGTGTGTGTGTGTGTGTGTGTCTCATGCATCACAGAAGGGCTGAAGTCTCTGATCTGGAGCCCCAGTCTTCACTGTCCTGAGGAAGGAGGACAGTTGGCTGACAGGACTCAAAACCTACCCACCCCACACTCAGCCAGTCCATCAGTCTTACTCTCGAGGCTTGGTGTTCACCATCACTCTGAAAGGTCCCCTTTCTGGTAAAACAGTATATATGAGGAAAGCCTCCGCCTCTGGGAACGATCTCAGGAACACCAAGTCTCCATTTACAGCAAACACATTCTTCTCTACCTCCAGACCTGACATCGGCACAGAAGAGAGGAATCAGCATCAGAATCAAATGGATTTGCCACGTACATTTACTGTCCCGGGAATTTGGACTGGTGAAATGGTGCTGACAACAATAAACAGAATGTACAAACAGAATATAGAGACAGAATCAAGACAACATAATGACTACAGTATAGATACAATAAAATGGAACAGAACAGAGGAGAGAAGAGAGAAGGCAGAGGAGGAAAGAGAAGAGAGAGGAGGATAGATAAGGGAGAGGATAGAGAAGGGAGAGGAGTAGAGGAGAAGGGAGAGGAGTAGAGAGGAGAGAGGAGGAGGAGGAGGAGAGGGAAGGGAGAGGAGGGAAGAGAAGAGAGAGGAAAGAGAAGGGAGAGGAGGAGAGAGAAGAGAGAAGAGAGAGGAGAGAAGAGGAGGAGAAGAGAGAGGAGGAGAGGGGGAGAGAGAAGGGAGAGGGGGAGAGAAGGGAGAGGAGGAGAGAGAAGGGAGAGGGTAGATTTCTCAGTGGAGACTTTAACAGTAATCTTGCAAGGCTCTGAGACTGCATCCGAAATTAAGGTCTGTCATAGAGCTGAGAGGTCTGTCATAGAGCTGAGAGGTCTGTCATAGAGCTGAGAGGTCTGTCATAGGACTGAGAGGTCTGTCATAGTACTGAGAGGTCTGTCATAGAGCTGAGATTTCTGTCATAGAGCTGAGAGGTCTGTCATAGAGCTGAGAGGTCTGTCATAGAGCTGAGAGGTCTGTCATAGAGCTGAGAGGTCTGTCATAGAGCTGAGAGGTCTGTCATAGAGCTGAGAGGTCTGTCATAGAGCTGAGATGTCTGTCATAGAGCTGAGAGGTCTGTCATAGAGCTGAGAGGTCTGTCATAGAGCTGAGAGGTCTGTCATAGAGCTGAGAGGTCTGAGATATGGCTGAGAGAGAGAGGTCTGTGATAGGGCTGAGAGAGGGGTTTGTCGTAGGGCTGAGAGAGAGGTCTGTGATAGTGCTGAGAGAGAGGTCTACCACTGGGCTGAGAGGGAGAGAGAGAGAGAGAGGTCTGTGATGGGGCTGAGAGAGAGGTGTGTCATAGGGCTGAGTGAGAAAGGTCTGTGAAAGTGCTGAGAGAGAAAGGTCTGTGATAGGGCTGAGAGAAATGTCTGTCATTGGGCTGAGAGAGAGAGACGTTTGTCATAGGGCTGGGAGGTCTGTGATAGGGCTGAGAGAGGGGTTTGTGATAGGGCTGAGAGAGAGATCTGTCATAGGGCTGAGAGCGGTCTGTCATAGGGCTGAGAGGTCTGTCATAGGACAGAGAGCGGTATGTCATAGGACTGAGAGGTCTGTCATAGGGCTGAGAGCGGTTTGCCATAGGACTGAGAGGTCTGTCATAGTACTGAGAGGTCTGTCATAGGGCTGAGAGGTCTGCCATAGGACTGAGAGGTCTGTCATAGGGCTGAGAGGTCTGTCATAGGGCTGAGAGGTCTGTCATAGGGCTGAGAGGTCTGTCGTAGGGCTGAGAGTTCTGTCGTAGGGCTGAGAGGTCTGTCATAGGGCTGAGAGGTCTGTCATAGGGTTAAGAGGTCTGTCATAGGACTGAGAGGTCTGTCATAGGGCTGAGAGGTCTGTCATAGGACTGAGAGGTCTGTCATAAGACTGAGAGGTCTGTCATAGGGCTGAGAGGTCTGTCATAGGACTGAGAGGTCTGTCATAGGGCTGAGAGGTCTGTCATAGGGCTGAGAGGTGTGTCATAAGACTGAGAGGTCTGTCATAAGACTGAGAGGTCTGTCATAGGGCTGAGAGGTCTGTCATAGGACTGAGAGGTCTGTCATTGGGCTGAGAGGTCTGTCATAGGGCTGAGAGGTCTGTCATAGGACTGAGAGGTCTGTCATAGGACTGAGAGGTCTGTCAAAGGACTGAGAGGTCTGTCATAGGACTGAGAGGTCTGTCATAGGGCTGAGAGGTCTGTCATAGGGCTGAGAAGTCTGTCATAGGACTGAGAGGTCTGTCAAAGGACTGAGAGGTCTGTCATATTGCTGAGAGAGAAGTCGGTGGAATATTTCCTCATGGTTTACCCTCACGTACACACACACACACTCACACACTCACCCACGTACACACACTCACACACTCACACACAACTCACACACACTCACACACTCACTCACACACTCACCCACGTACACACACTCATACACACTCACACACACACTCACACACTCACCCACGTACACACACTCACCCACGTGCACACACACACTCACACACACTCACACACTCACACACTCACCCACGTACATACACTCACTCACCCACGTACACACACACACTCACACACACTCACACACTCACACACTCACCCACGTACACACACTCACACACACTCACCCACGTACACACACTCACCCACGTACACACACACTCACACACACACTCACACACACACACACACTCACACACACACACACATTCACACACACACACACACTCACACACTCACCCACGTACATACACTCACCCACACACACACACTCACACACACTCACACACTCACCCACGTACACACACACACTCACACACTCACACACTCACCCACGTACACACACTCACCCACGTACACACACTCACCCACGTACACACACTCACCCACGTACACACACACACACATTCATGGTCACAGGCAGGCACACTCCACACTGGATATACACACACACACACTCAACTGTGCACACACACGCTCAAACCACAAGCGCATGTACACATACACTCCAAGGTCTCTACACACACACACGCTCACGTGCACCACAAACCACCGCTCGCACAAAGCCGACCCATAATCTTTATACAAGATTCATAGTGAAAAGCCTGCTGGATTAAATTACCATGTGACACACACACTGCACTGCTAAAACGCTGAGGTACTCTCCTTCTCCTCTCCTACTCTCCTCTCCTTCTCCTCTCCTCCTCTCCTTCTCCTCTCCTCTCTCTTTCTCCTCTCCTCCTCTCCTTCTCCTCTCCTTCTCCTCTCCTTCTCCTCTCCTCCTCTCCTTCTCCTCTCCTCCTCTCTTTCTCCTCTCCTCCTCTCCTTCTCCTCTCCTTCTCATCTCCTCCTTCCTTCTCCTCTCCTACTCTCCTTCTCCTCTCCTACTCTCCTTCTCCTCTCCTTCTCCTCTCCTCCTCTCTTTCTCCTCTCCTACTCTCCTTCTCCTATCCTACTCTCCTTCTCCTCTCCTACTCTCCTTCGCCTCTCCTCCTTTCCTTCTCCTCTCCTCCTCTCCTTCTCCTCTCCTCCTCTCCCTCTCCTCTCCTCCTCTCCTTCTCCTCTCCTCCTCTCCTTCTCCTCTCCTCCTCTCTTTCTCCTCTCCTACTCTCCTTCTCCACTCCTACTCTCCTTCGCCTCTCCTCCTCTCCTTCTCCACTCCTCCTCTCCTTCTCCACTCCTCCTCTCCTTCTCCTCTCCTCCTCTCCCTCTCCTCTCCTCCTCTCCTTCTCCTCTCCTTCTCCTCTCCTACTCTCTTTCTCCTCTCCTCCTCTCCTTCTCCCTTTCTCCTCTCCTTCTCTCCTTCTCCTCTCCTCCTCTCCTCTCCTTCTCCTCTCCTCCTCTCCTTCTCCTCTCCTTCTCCTCTCCTCCTCTCCTTCTCCTCTCCTTCTCCTCTCCTACTCTCCTTCTCCTCTCCTCCTCTCCTCTCCTCCTCTCCTTCTCCTCTCCTACTCTCCTTCTCCTCTCCTACTCTCCTTCTCCTCTCCTCCTCTCCTTCTCCTCTCCTTCTCCTCTCCTCCTCTCCTTCTTCTCTCCTACTCTCCTTCTCCTCTCCTGCTCTCCTTCTCCTCTCCTCCTCTCCTCCTCTCCCTCTCCTCTCCTACTCTCCTTCTCCTCCTCTCCTACTCTCTTTCTTTAATGAATCCTTTCTTAATTTATTTAGAAGTCTGGACAGAATTAAAAGTGAAAGGCAGTTTGGAGGGACTGATACAGATTTTTTTTTAAGTGTCCTAGGAATAATTTATTAGATATAGATGGCATTATTCCCATAACTAGAGTTTATCAATATAGATATATGCTGTAGTCACTGGTAATGTCCTAGAGTTTATCAATAGATATATTTGAGTCACTGCAGGGCCAGCGTTATGGGCGGGCCTACCGTACCTCCTTGCCAGTCCAAATAAAATATTGAAATATTGATAATTTATTTGACAGAGACAGAAAGACACACCAATCTCAGACAAAGCAACCAATAGAGTGAAACAGCACCTCTCTGTCTCAGTATGTGTAGACCATGTATCTGATGCTGTCTGGACAGTGAAACAGCATCTCTCTGTCTCAGTATGTGTATACCATGTATCTGATGCTGTCTGGACAGTGAAACAGCACCTCTCTGTCTCAGTATGTGTAGACCATGTATCTGATGCTGTCTGGACAGGGAAACAGCACCTCTCTGTCTCAATATGTGTAGACCATGTATCTGATGCTGTCTGAACAGTGAAACAGCACCTCTCTGTCTCAGTATGTGTAGACCATGTATCTGATGCTGTCTGAACAGTGAAACAGCACCTCTCTGTCTCAGTATGTGTAGACCATGTATCTGATGCTGTCTCAGTATGTGTAGACCATGTATCTGATGCTGTCTGGACAGTGAAACAGCACCTCTCTGTCTCAGTATGTGTAGACCATGTATCTGATGCTGTCTGGACAGTGAAACAGCACCTCTCTGTCTCAGTATGTGTAGACCATGTATCTGATGCTGTCTGGACAGTGATACAGCACCCCTCTGTCTCAGTATGTGTAGACCATGTATCTGATGCTGTCTGGACAGTGATACAGCACCTCTCTGTCTCAGTATGTGTAGACCATGTATCTGATGCTGTCTGGACAGTGAAACAGCACCTCTCTGTCTCAGTATGTGTAGACCATGTATGTATCTGATGCTGTCTGAACAGTGAAACAGCACCTCTCTGTCTCAGTATGTGTAGACCATGTATCTGATGCTGTCTGGACAGTGAAACAGCACCTCTCTGTCTCAGTATGTGTAGACCATGTATCTGATGCTGTCTGGACAGTGAAACAACACCTCTCTGTCTCAGTATGTGTAGACCATGTATCTGATGCTGTCTGGACAGTGAAACAGCACCTCTCTGTCTCAGTATGTGTAGACCATGTATCTGATGCTGTCTGGACAGGGAAACAGCACCTCTCTGTCTCAGTATGTGTAGACCATGTATCTGATGCTGTCTGGACAGGGAAACAGCACCTCTCTGTCTCAGTATGTGTAGACCATGTATCTGATGCTGTCTGGACAGTGAAACAGCACCTCTCTGTCTCAGTATGTGTAGACCATGTTTCTGATTTTTTTTTTTAATAATTTAACATTTCCAACGGGGCTATACATTTGGGCAAGGTTTTTTTCTCGCCTCAGTAGCCTCGTTTCACTTCCAAAATAAAATAAACCATCGAGTGTTCAGCGAAATAACAACACAATGTCAAATACAGGAAGCCTAGTCAAATAATTAATAATATCCAATCACATTAACTGTTACTGTCTCGCGGGAATTTCACTAACTTTCCATATGTAGCCAAACGTAGCTGCTGCTCATTCCGTTTGCTCGAAATTGGATAAATAGTTTTTTAAAAGTAAGGCACCTGTCGACGACACAAGTTGTTCTGCTTCCATAAGCACATCCAATGCTAGCATCAGTAATTCTACATTTGTTGTTAGCCCAGCTAGCATGGACACTGACAGTTGTGAATCTGATGCAGCCGAAGAGCTACTGACCCCCTTACCCGGGAAAGCACCAAGCTACTGCTCCCTTACCCTGGGAAAGCACCAAGCTACTGTCCCCTTACCTGGGAAAGCACCAAGCTACTGACCTCTTACCTGGGAAAGCACCAAGCTACTGCCCCTTACCTGGGAAAGCACCAAGCTACTGTCCCCTTACCTGGGAAAGCACCAAGCTACTGTCCCCTTACCTGGGAAAGCACCAAGCTACTGACCTCTTACCCGGGAAAGCACCAAGCTACTGTCCCCTTACCTGGGAGAGCACCAAGCTACTGTCCCCTTACCTGGGAAAGCACCAAGCTACTGCCACCTTACCTGGGAAAGCACCAAGCTACTGTCCCCTTACCTGGGAAAACACCAAGCTACTGTCCCTTACCTGGGAAAGCACCAAGCTACTGTCCCCTTACCTGGGAAAGCACCAAGCTACTGCCCCTTACCTGGGAAAGCACCAAGCTACTGCCCCCTTACCTGGGAAAGCACCAAGCTACTGTCCCCTTACCCAGGAAAGCACCAAGCTACTGCCCCTTACCCGGGAAAGCACCAAGCTACTGCCCCTTACCCGGGAAAGCACCAAACAACAGACAGGGATGTTGGACCATCGAAGAGGCGCAAATATGATGGGAACTACATTGATTTGGGGTTCACTTATGTTGGGAGTAGTGCCTTTCCTCAGCCACAGTGTGTTATATGTGCTACAGTACTATCTCACAACTCAATGAAATCTTCACTCTTGCACAGACATTTAGAAAGAAAACATGTCAATTTGAAAAATAAGCCGACAGGAGTTTTTTGCGTGAGAATTAAGATGACTTTCGAGTAGTAAGACATGTATAAAAACAACAGATATCATTAATAAGAAGGGGCTGGAAGAGTCTTATATGGTGAGTTACTGAGTGGCCTAGGACAGGCAAGCCCCATACTATTGTGGAGGACTTGATTCTTCCTGCTGTTGTGGATATGGTTGGGGGAATGCTGGGGGAAAAGGCACAAAAAACTATACAGACAATATCTTCATCAAACAACACTGTTTCACGACGCATCAGTGACATGGCAGGAGATGTTCCGTAACAATTAATGCTTCACATACAAGCCAGTGAATTCTCTGCGTTACAGCTGGATGAGTTCACAGACGTGGTGGCCTGGCACAGCTCCTGGTATATGTCCGTTACAATTATGGGGGGTCAATCAAGACATCCTCTTCTGCAAAGCACTGGAAACCAGGACAACAGGAGAGGATATTTTTAAAGCACTGGACAGCTTTGTGACATCAAAAGGACTTGTGGTCAAGATGTGTTGGTATCTGTACTGATGGTGCAAAAGCCATGACAGGGAGACATAGTGGAGTGGTAACGCGCGTGCAAGCAGTTGCTCCCGACACCACTTGGGTCCACTGCAGCATCCACCGAGAGGCTCTTGCTGCCAAGGGAATGACAGCCTGAAAGACGTTTTGGACACTACAGTGAAAATGGTTAACTTTGTTAAAGCAAGGCCCCTGAACTCCAGTTTATTTTCTGCACAATGCAATGATATGGACAGAGATCATGTAACGCTTTTACAACATACAGAAGTGCGCTGGTTATCAAGGGGAAAAGTGTTGACACTTTTGTTTTTAAATTAAGAGACGAGCTTAAAGTTTTCTTTACTGACCATGATTTTCACTTGTCTGACCGCTTGCATGACGACAAATGTATTTCATTTTTTTCTTTACATTTTCAAACGGTCCATTTACATTTTCCAACAGGGCTGTACGCTCAGAGTATGCTGCCTTGGCAAATCGCGCTGTTAAGACACTGATGCCCTTCGCAACCACGTACCTATGTGAGAGTGGATTCACGGCCCTCACTAGCATGAAAATGAAATACAGGCACAGACTGTGTGGAAAATTATTTAAGACTGAGACTCTCTCCAACCCAACACTGCAGAGTTATGTGCATCCTTTCAAGCACACCCTTCTCATTAACCTGTGATGTGTTATTCACCATTTTCAATGAACAAACAAGGTTTAATATGTAAGATGGTTAAATAAAGAGAAAAAATATTGATTATTATTTATGATCTGGTCCTATAAGAGCTCTGTCACTTCCCACGATCCGGGTTGTGACAAAAACTCACACTCATTCTTATGTTTAATAAATGTATCCTATAGTGTGTGTGTGACAGGCTTACAATGATGGCAAAAAACAATAGCTGACCCTGGTGCTAGAGGGGGTACAGCTGACCCTGGTGCTAGAGGGGGTACAGCTGACCCTGGTGCTAGATGGGGTACAGCTGACCCTGGTGCTAGAGGGGGTACAGCTGACCCTGGTGCTAGAGGGGGTACAGCTGACCCTGGTGCTAGAGGGGGTACAGCTGACCCTGGTGCCAGAGGGGGTACAGCAACCCTGGTGCTAGAGGGGGTACAGCTGGCCCTGGTGCTAGAGGGGATACAGCTGAACCTGGTGCTAGAGGGGGTACAGCTGGCCCTGGTGCTAGAGGGGGTACAGCTGGCCCTGGTGCTAGAGGGGGTACAGCTGACCCTGGTGCTAGAGGGGGTACATACAATACTGTATTTATTGGTAATGTACTAGAGATTATCAATAGATATACTGTATTCATTGGTAATGTACTAGAGATTATCAATAGATATACTGTATTCATTGGTAATGTTCTGGAGATTATCAATAGATATACTATATTTATTGGTAATGTACTAGAGATTATCAATATAGATATACTGTAATCATTGGTAATGTACTGTACTGTAAAATAACTAGTGTGTGTGTGTGTGTGTGTGTGTGTGTGTGTCTAACTGGAAGGGATTATCTGTGTAC
>NC_092157.1:5743742-5823742 GCF_045791955.1 Oncorhynchus clarkii lewisi
ACACTAATATCTTCCCCATCAGTGGAACCTGGCAGAAGATAGAGTTAGTGTTCAACCTCACACAGCTCCCTCTGACCATGGCCATCATGCACTCAATTACACAACCTTGTCAGCTCACTGTTCAGATCACTCCTTTATGTAAAAACATTGTGTTAGGCGGAGCAGATATTTATTGTAACACAGGGAGATATGGAGTGCAGATCTGGGGAGGCTGAGGTTGGAGTGAGCTGAGTTGTAGGAAACTAGATGTGGAGGCTGAGGTTGGAGTGAGCTGAGTTGAAGGAAACTATATGTGGAGGCTGAGGTTGGAGTGAGCTGAGTTGTAGGAAACTAGATGTGGAGGCTGAGGTTGGAGTGAGCTGAGTTGTAGGAAACTAGATGTGGAGGCTGAGGTTGGAGTGAGCTGAGTTGTAGGAAACTAGATGTGGAGGCTGATGTTGGAGTGAGCTGAGTTGTAGGAAACTAGATGTGGAGGCTGAGGTTGGAGTGAGCTGAGTTGTAGGAAACTAGATGGGGAGGCTGAGGTTGGAGTGAGCTGAGTTGGGACAGGGTAAACAGGTCCAGAGGAGGGGAATCCAATGGAGTGGTGGTATGGTGAGTCCAGAACAGGGTAGCAGGGTGGTGAGATGTGGAACAGGAGACAGGTACCAGAGTCAGAGCGGCAAAATGAGCAGAGATTACGATCCGACCGGGTGGAAGTGGCAGGACTGAGTATTTGTAGAGGTCTTGATTATGGAACGGGTTGCAGCTGGTAAGGATCCGCTCTGGCTCCAGCACACCTGTCTCCAACCACACAATCACAAACAAACAGAGAGGGAGGGGGAGAGAGAGAGTGTACTGGAGGAGTGGCTCCAGGTCAAGGAGTCACCGGATGTGACACATTTAAGGCTTAAAGTGGACTTACTGTCTTAATGACACTGATACAACTGCTTTATTGGTCTCTGAGGTCTGTCTGAATGCTAGGCCTGACTCTCTGCCTCCTCTCCTGTCTCTGAAGGTGTGTCTGAATGCTAGGCTTGGCTCTCTGCCTCCTCTCCTGTCTCTGAAGGTGTGTCTGAATGCTAGGCCTGACTCTCTGCCTCCTCTCCTGTCTCTGAAGGTGTGTCTGAATGCTAGGCCTGGCTCTCTGCCTCCGAAGGTCTGTCTGAATGCTAGGCCTGACTCTCTGCCTCGTCTCTGAAGGTCTATCTGAATGCTAGGCTTGGCTCTGCCTCCTCTCCTGTCTCTGAAGGTCTATCTGAATGCTAGGCTTGGCTCTCTGCCTCGTCTCCTATTCCAACGAAGGTCATGCTGATAGCAAGAAGGGTATCTGTCCCAAATGGCAACCTAATGGCACCCTACTCCCTATATAGTGCACAACTTTTAACCTGAACCGTATGGGCCTTGGTCAAACGTAGTGCGCTATAAAGTAAATAGGATGCCATTTGGGACAAAGGCGTCTTGTGTCTATAAAAGGCCAGACACACACACACTTCACATTAAAACACCATTAGACAATCTTCATTACGCCACCAGCCAGATGGCTATGTGATGAACGGTCCAATCACTGCATGGGTCTGTCACTGACATCAATCTAGAGGCTAACAGCTCAGGATGGAATCCTCTGAGGGGTTATGGACCAGAGTGGGAGGGAGCCTATTCCCATCACAGAACTGACTGTCTACTGTCTATAAATACATATACTGTCCTCTAACAGAGGGTTCTGTCTACTGTCTATAAATACATATACTGTCCTCTAACAGAAGGTTCTGTCTACTGTCTACTGTCTATAAATACATATACTGTCCTCTAACAGAGGGTTCTGTCTACAAATACATATACTGTCCTCTAACAGAGGGTTCTGTCTACTGTCTACTGTCTATAAATACATATACTGTCCTCTAACAGAAGGTTCTGTCTACTGTCTACTGTCTCTAAATACATATACTGTCCTCTAACAGAGGGTTCTGTCTACTGTCTACTGTCTCTAAATACATATACTGTCCTCTAACAGAGGGTTCTGTCCTCTGTCTCAGCCAGAGGAGAAGGAGACAACTGATCGAAGTGCAGCAGGAAGCAGTTCTCTCTGCACCTGTCTCTATACCTCTGTGTCGAAGTGCTCTCTCTCTCTCTCTGTGTGTGGAGAAGTGGGATCCCAATTTTTGGTATGTCTTTCACCATGACACGCCCGCTCCTGGGCCTTGGGAGGAACGTGAGGCATCTGTTCCTGTGGCGACACGGTCGTTTGTTCTTGTCCCTATTCGTGTTTTTTGGGGGGGTTTTTCAAAGTGTTTTAAACTTGCTTCTTTCTACTTCAGCCAACCAAGTGTTTAGTGGTATTAAATTGGATAACTAATAATGAGGCAAATAGCACTACTTTGCTTTTTAGGTGGACTGGAGACAGCCAGGAGTCATCAGGCCAGGTAGTCCTAAAACATGGTCCTAGGGCTCAGGTCCTCCGAGAGAGAGAAAGAAAGAGAGAAAGAGAGAATTAGAGAGAGGGAGAATTAGAGGGAGCATACTTAATAATACAATCAATGAGTTCCCGAGGAAAGGCCTCCAAAGAGGTGTGGCAGTGGAGGAGTTTGGAATCTGATAATATTTTAAAAAACAGCCCTTCAGAACATCTGTTTCTCCTTTGGTGTTTTGTTGCAGGTTTAGTTTTTTGGTTATTCATTGTCAAGCTGTGGCACGTGTCGGTCTACTTTCTCCTCCTCTGGGCGCTGTAAACCGGACACACGAATGCAGTGCAACTGAAGTTGAATTCACTGGATGCCGCCAGGGCATCAGGCTGTAATTTCACAAAGTAGATGACTCTAATGTTGACTCATTTCTAAATCACTTGTGTGTCCTGTATATACTGTATCTTATACCATCTACTGCATCTTGCCTATGCTGCTCGGTCATTGCTCATCCATATATTTATATCTACATATTCTCATTCCATCCCTTTTAGATTTGTGTGTATTTGGTAGTTGTTGGGGAATTGTTTCGATTACTTGTTAGATATTACTGCACTGTCGGAACTAGAAACACAAGCATTTTGCTACGCTCACAATAACATCTGCTAACCATGTGTATGTGACCAATAACATCTGCTAACCATGTGTATGTGACCAACAACATCTGCTAACCATGTGTATGTGACCAATAACATCTGTTAACCATGTGTATGTGACCAATAACATCTGTTAACCATGTGTATGTGACCAACAACATCTGTTAACCATGTGTATGTGACCAATAACATCTGCTAACCATGTGTATGTGACCAACAACATCTGTTAACCATGTGTATGTGACCAATAACATCTGTTAACCATGTGTATGTGACCAATAACATCTGCTAACCATGTGTATGTGACCAATAACATCTGCTAACCATGTGCATGTGACCAATAACATCTGCTAACCATGTGTATGTGACCAACAACATCTGCTAACCATGTGTATGTGACCAATAACATCTGCTAACCATGTGTATGTGACCAATAACATCTGTTAACCATGTGTATGTGACCAACAACATCTGCTAACCATGTGTATGTGACCAATAACATCTGTTAACCATGTGTATGTGACCAATAACATCTGCTAACCATGTGTATGTGACCAATAACATATGCTAACCATGTGACCAATAACATCTGCTAACCATGTGTATGTGACCAATAACATCTGCTAACCATGTGCATGTGACCAATAACATCTGCTAACCATGTGTATGTGACCAACAACATCTGCTAACCATGTGTATGTGACCAATAACATCTGCTAACCATGTGTATGTGACCAATAACATCTGTTAACCATGTGTATGTGACCAACAACATCTGCTAACCATGTGTATGTGACCAATAACATCTGATAACCATGTGTATGTGACCAATAACATCTGCTAACCATGTGTATGTGACCAATAACATATGCTAACCATGTGACCAATAACATCTGCTAACCATGTGTATGTGACCAATAACATCTGCTAAACATGTGTATGTGACCAATAACATCTGTTAACCATGTGTATGTGACCAATAACATCTGCTAACCATGTGTATGTGACCAATAACATCTGCTAACCATGTGTATGTGACCAATAACATCTGTTAACCATGTGTATGTGACCAATAACATCTGCTAGCCATGTGCATGTGACCATTAACATCTACTAACCATGTGCATGTGACCAATAACATCTGCTAACCATGTGCATGTGACCAATAACATCTGCTAGCCATGTGTATGTGACCAATAACATCTGTTAACCATGTGTATGTGACCATTAACATCTACTAACCATGTGCATGTGACCAATAACATCTGCTAGCCATGTGACCAATAACATCTGCTAACTATGTGACCAATAACATCTGCTAGCCATGTGACCAATAACATCTGCTAACCATGTGACGAATAACATCTGCTAGCCACGTGACCAATAACGTCTGCTAGCCATGTGACCAATAACATCTGCTAGCCATGTGACCAATAGCATCTGCTAACCATGTGACCAATAACATCTGCTAAGCATGTGACCAATAACATCTGCTAACCATGTGACCAATAACATCTGCTAACCATGTGACCAATAACATCTGCTAACCATGTGACCAATAACATCTGCTAACCATGTGACCAATAACATCTGCTAACCATGTGACCAATAACATCTGCTAGCCATGTGACCAATAACATCTGCTAACCATGTGACCAATAACATCTGCTAACCATGTGACCAATAACATCTGCTAACCATGTGACCAATAACATCTGCTAACCATGTGACCAATCACATCTGCTAACCATGTGACCAATCACATCTGCTAACCATGTGACCAATAACATCTGCTAACCATGTGACCAATAACATCTGCTAACCATGTGACCAATAACATCTGCTAGCCATGTGACCAATAACATCTGCTAGCCATGTGACCAATAACATCTGCTAACCATGTGACCAATAACATCTGCTAACCATGTGACCAATAACATCTGCTAACCATGTGACCAATAACATCTGCTAACCATGTGACCAATAACATCTGCCAACCATGTGACCAATAACATCTGCTAACCATGTGACCAATAACATCTGCCAACCATGTGACCAATAACATCTGCTAGCCCTGTGTAACATTTGATTAGATTTTATTTCAACTGTTGACTCATTTATAATGACTTGTGTGTCCTATTCAGCCTGCAGGTCTTGTCTTTGACACCATGTGTGTCTATTAGTCACATGATGGCTGATGTGTGTGGTCATTGCTCTTGCTTGTCTGATTGTATTGACATTCTCTTAGTTTACAGTCTTCTGTTTGTTGTTCAAAATATTGAGTCGTTGAAACTGAAACGTGCAATCCCGAATGGGGCGGCGGATATTATGATTGTCTGTTTGCTTCATATCGGCAAAGTAGTTAAAACGCTGTATTGGGAGAGTTCCACTTTTAACGAACTGTACGAGGCTATAAAACACGCAGGGAAACCGGAGGCTGTTTTTCATGCTTACTGTCATTGAAGAAACTTGATGTCCAACTTACATCAACACGTCTCCTTCATTCACTCACCCGACAACCTACAAAGTCCTAGAACACCGTTACTCACACCCACAAACAAGCATACGAGGCGTTGTCGTCCCTGTCCTTTCCATGACCCTGCAGCACGGCTGCTGGGAATGGGACGGACATATGGAGAAGGACGAATATCAGACAGCTAGTGAACTGGGATGTTAAACATGGAAAGCGGATGGGGGCTGAACTGGGCATAGAGAGTAAATGAGAGTTTATCTTTAGAAATCAGATCCCATCACCTGAAGCACGCTTCGTTTAAAACTCCAATCTCTGTGTGCGTCAAAGCAAACCCATGAGATTGATTGTTGGCATTTCCCAACGGAAGCTAGCTCTCACACACACACACACACACAGACACAGACACGCACACACACACACACACACACTCCATTGGTCTGTGCAATTACTAAGCAGAATTGTCAGTCTCCAATCAGACAGGCCTCCAAAGCATGACTGTCACCAGACCAGATTGTTAATTTGACTACCATTCTGTCTTTCTAACCCCTACAGTGAGAACAGGTGACAGGGACAACACATGCTGCCATTCGGCCCAGCAGGCATAGAGGAGAGCTGGGACACAAGCATTCCTCTGTCCCAGTCTCCCTGCTACAGAACTGAACAGAGTTGGGGAAATAACAACTAACTAACTAACTCACTCACTCACTGTCTCTGACACAAGCCTTCCTCTGCCCCCGGTCTCTCTTCTGTCTCCCTGGTACAGAACTGAACAGAGTTGGGAAAATAACAACAACTCTCTCTTTCTCTCTCTCTTTCTCTTTCTCTCTCTTGGTCTCTGACATAAGCCTGTATCTGCTCTGGACAAAGCTGGACCGAGTCAATAGGGAAAATAACAACATCTCTGTCTTCTCTCACCCTAGGCTGACTGCCAACTAAAAAAAAGAGAGCGACAGAGACAGAAAGAGAGAGAGAAAGAGAGAGTGAGACAAAAGAGAAGCTTCTGGAAAGTGCTCACCACCCCTCTCTGTCCATTGGGTTGGGCTCCATGCCATCTTAGTGTATGTGAATGAACAAAGGAGAGTAGAGCCCCTTCTCTAGCCAGGACAGAGGATAGCCCCTTCTCTAGCCAGGACAGAGGATAGCCCCTTCTCTAGCCAGGACAGAGTAGAGCCCCTTCTCTAGCCAGGACAGAGGAGAGCAGTGCCCCTTCTCTAGCCAGGACAGAGGAGAGCAGTGCCCCTTCTCTAGCCAGGACAGAGGAGAGCAGTGCCCCTTCTCTAGCCAGGACAGAGGAGAGCCCCTTCTCTAGCCAGGACAGAGTAGAGCAGTGCCCCTTCTCTAGCCAGGACAGAGTAGAGCAGTGCCCCTTCTCTAGCCAGGACAGAGTAGAGCAGTGACCCCTTCTCTAGCCAGGACAGAGTAGATCAGTAGCCCTTCTCTAGCCAGGACAGAGTAGATCAGTGCCCCTTCTCTAGCCAGTACAGAGTAGAGCAGTGCCCCTTCTCTAGCCAGTACAGAGTAGAGCAGTGCCCCTTCTCTAGCCAGTACAGAGTAGAGCAGTGCCCCTTCTCTAGCCAGGACAGAGGAGATCAGTAGCCCTTCTCTAGCCAGGACAGAGTAGAGCAGTGCCCCTTCTCTAGCCAGGACAGAGTAGATCAGTAGCCCTTCTCTAGCCAGGACAGAGTAGAGCAGTGCCCCTTCTCTAGCCAGTACAGAGTAGAGCAGTGCCCCTTCTCTAGCCAGGACAGAAGAGATCAGTGCCCCTTCTCTAGCCAGGACAGAGTAGAGCAGTACCCCTTCTCTAGCCAGGACAGAGTAGAGCAGTACCCCTTCTCTAGCCAGGACAGAGTAGAGCAGTGCCCCTTCTCTAGCCAGGACAGAGGAGAGCAGTGCCCCTTCTCTAGCCAGGACAGAGTAGAGCAGTACCCCTTCTCTAGCCAGGACAGAGTAGAGCAGTGCCCCTTCTCTAGCCAGGACAGAGTAGAGCAGTACCCCTTCTCTAGCCAGGACAGAGTAGAGCAGTGCCCCTTCTCTAGACAGGACAGAGTAGAGCAGTACCCCTTCTCTAGCCAGGACAGAGTAGAGCAGTGCCCCTTCTCTAGCCAGGACAGAGTAGAGCAGTACCCCTTCTCTAGCCAGGACAGAGTAGAGCAGTGCCCCTTTGCAAGCTTCGTGAAGTTCTATCATGAGGGAGTTGCTGTGCGTTTTGTTGCCAACCTGTTTTGCTACCTGACAAATTTACGGTTTTTACTTTTTAATTACCGTTTATATGTTTGTTTTTTCCTACTCAACTTTTTCACTCCGGACGCTTTATCTGGACACGATTCGTCAGGACCTCCAACAGCCGAAGCTAAGTAGTAACATTAACATGATGCCTTCTAATTGCAGTCGCTGTACTCGCCTTACGGCGAGGATAGCTGTGCTACAAGCCCAGCTTCAGACGCAATCGCTAGGCAAGGGTAATTTCAGTGTAGGAAAGGATGAAACAGCGTCTGTGCCACCAGTAAGTACAGATAGTAGTATAAATCCCCTGGCACAGTCCCCGCAGCCGGACAACTTTCTCACGGTTTCTGGAAGGAAATGCTGTAGGAACGCTCAACCGGTGTCGCTCATTCAGCCGACAGGTTGGGTCGGAGTCAGAGGCCGAGTCTTCTTTGGTCTCTACTCCTCCCGTTACGGGGTCTGAGACGCCGAAGCTTCCCACCATTAGCTCGGACAAATTGAAAACTCTAGTCATTGGCGACTCCATTACCCGCAGTATTAGACTTGAGAATCATCCAGCGATCATACACTGTTTACCGGGGGGCAGGGCTACCGACGTTAAGGCTAATCTGAAGATGGTGCTGGCTAAAGCTAAAACTGGCGAGTGTAGAGAGTATAGAGATATTGTTATCCACGTCGGCACCAACGATGTTAGGATGAAACAGTCAGAGATCACCAAGCGCAACATAGCTTCTGCGTGTAAATCAGCTAGAAAGATGTGTCGGCATCGAGTAATTGTCTCTGGCCCCCTCCCAGTTAGGGGGAGTGATGAGCTCTACAGCAGAGTCTCACAACTCAATCGCTGGTTGAAAACTGTTTTCTGCCCCTCCCAAAAGATAGAATTTGTAGATAATTGGCCCTCTTTCTGGGACTCACCCACAAACAGGACCAAGCCTGACCTGCTGAGGAGTGACGGACTCCATCCTAGCTGGAGGGGTGCTCTCATTTTATCTACCAACATAGACAGGGCTCTAACTCCTCTAGCTCCACAATGAAATAGGGTGCAGGCCAGGCAGCAGGCTGTTAGCCAGCCTGCCAGCATAGTGGAGTCTGCCACTAGCACAGTCAGTGTAGTCAGCTCAGCTATCACCATTGAGACCGTGTCTGTGCCTCGACCTAGGTTGGGCAAAACTAAACATGGCGGTGTTCGCCTTAGCAATCTCACTAGGATAAAGACCACCTCCATTCCTGTCATTATTGAAAGAGATCATGATACCTCACATCTCAAAATAGGGCTACTTAATGTTAGATCCCTTACTTCAAAGGCAATTATAGTCAATGAACTAATCACTGATCATAATCTTGATGTGATTGGCCTGACTGAAACATGGCTTAAGCCTGATGAATTTACTGTGTTAAATGAGGCCTCACCTCCTGGCTACACTAGTGACCATATCCCCCGTGCATCCCGCAAAGGCGGAGGTGTTGCTAACATTTACGATAGCAAATTTCAATTTACAAAAAAAAAATGACGTTTTCGTCTTTTGAGCTTCTAGTCATGAAATCTATGCAGCCTACTCAATCACTTTTTATAGCTACTGTTTACAGGCCTCCTGGGCCATATACAGCGTTCCTCACTGAGTTCCCTGAATTCCTATCGGACCTTGTAGTCATAGCGGATAATATTCTAATCTTTGGTGACTTTAATATTCACATGGAAAAGTCCACAGACCCACTCCAAAAGGCTTTCGGAGCCATCATCGACTCAGTGGGTTTTGTCCAACATGTCTCTGGACCCACTCACTGTCACAGTCATACGCTGGACCTAGTTTTGTCCCATGGAATAAATGTTGTGGATCTTAATGTTTTTCCTCATAATCCTGGACTATCGGACCACCATTTTATTACGTTTGCAATTGCAACAAATAATCTGCTCAGACCCCAACCAAGGATCATCAAAAGTCGTGCTATAAATTCACAGACAACACAAAGATTCCTTGATGTCCTTCCAGACTCCTTCTGCCTACCCAAGGACGCCAGAGGACAAAAATCAGTTAACCACCTAACTGAGGAACTCAACTTAACCTTGCGCAATACCCTAGATGCAGTTGCACCCCTAAAAACTAAAAACATTTCTCATAAGAAACTAGCTCCCTGGTACACAGAAAATACCCGAGCTCTGAAGCAAGCTTCCAGAAAATTGGAACGGAAATGGCGCCACACCAAACTGGAAGTCTTCCGACTAGCTTGGAAAGACAGTACTGTGCAGTACCGAAGAGCCCTTACTGCTGCTCGATCATCCTATTTTTCTAACTTAATTGAGGAAAATAAGAACAATCCGAAATTCCTTTTTGATACTGTCGCAAAGCTAACTAAAAAGCAGCATTCCCCAAGAGAGGATGACTTTCACTTTAGCAGTGATAAATTCATGAACTTCTTTGAGGAAAAGATTATGATTATTAGAAAGCAAATTACGGACTCTTCCTTAAATCTGCGTATTCCTTCAAAGCTCAGTTGTCCTGAGTCTGCACAACTCTGCCAGGACCTAGGATCAAGAGAGACACTCAAGTGTTTTAGTACTATATCTCTTGACACAATGATGAAAATAATCATGGCCTCTAAACCTTCAAGCTGCATACTGGACCCTATTCCAACTAAACTACTGAAAGAGCTGCTTCCTGTGCTTGGCCCTCCTATGTTGAACATAATAAACGGCTCTCTATCCACCGGATGTGTACCAAACTCACTAAAAGTGGCAGTAATAAAGCCTCTCTTGAAAAAGCCAAACCTTGACCCAGAAAATATAAAAAACTATCGGCCTATATCGAATCTTCCATTCCTCTCAAAAATTTTAGAAAAGGCTGTTGCGCAACAACTCACTGCCTTCCTGAAGACAAACAATGTATACGAAATGCTTCAGTCTGGTTTTAGACCCCATCATAGCACTGAGACGGCACTTGTGAAGGTGGTAAATGACATTTTAATGGCATCGGACCGAGGCTCTGCATCTGTCCTCGTGCTCCTAGACCTTAGTGCTGCTTTTGATACCATCGATCACCACATTCTTTTGGAGAGATTGGAAACCCAAATTGGTCTACACGGACAAGTTCTGGCCTGGTTTAGATCTTATCTGTCGGAAAGATATCAGTTTGTCTCTGTGAATGGTCTGTCCTCTGACAAATCAACTGTAAATTTCGGTGTTCCTCAAGGTTCCGTTTTAGGACCACTATTGTTTTCACTATATATTTTACCTCTTGGGGATGTTATTCGAAAACATAATGTTAACTTTCACTGCTATGCGGATGACACACAGCTGTACATTTCAATTAAACATGGTGAAGCCCCAAAATTGCCCTTGCTAGAAGAATGTGTTTCAGAAATAAGGAAGTGGATGGCTGCAAACTTTCTACTTTTAAACTCGGACAAAACAGAGATGCTTGTTCTAGGTCCCAAGAAACAAAGAGATCTTCTGTTGAATCTGACAATTAATCTTAATGGTTGTACAGTCGTCTCAAATAAAACTGTGAAGGACCTCGGCGTTACTCTGGACCCTGATCTCTCTTTTGAAGAACATATCAAGACCATTTCAAGGACAGCTTTTTTCCATCTACGTAACATTGCAAAAATCAGGAACTTTCTGTCCAAAAATGATGCAGAAAAATTAATCCATGCTTTTGTCACTTCCAGGTTAGACTACTGCAATGCTCTACTTTCCGGCTACCCGGATAAAGCACTAAATAAACTTCAGTTGGTGCTAAATACGGCTGCTAGAATCCTGACTAGAACCAAAAAATTTGATCATATTACTCCAGTGCTAGCCTCTCTACACTGGCTTCCTGTCAAAGCAAGGGCTGATTTCAAGGTTTTACTGCTAACCTACAAAGCATTACATGGGCTTGCTCCTATCTATCTCTCTGATTTGGTCCTGCCGTACATACCTACACGTACGCTACGGTCACAAGACGCAGGCCTCCTAATTGTCCCTAGAATTTTTAAGCAAACAGCTGGAGGCAGGGCTTTCTCCTATAGAGCTCCATTTTTATGGAACGGTCTGCCTACCCATGTCAGAGACGCAAACTCGGTCTCAACCTTTAAGTCTCTACTGAAGACTCATCTCTTCAGTGGGTCATATGATTGAGTGTAGTCTGGCCCAGGAGTGTGAAGGTGAACGGAAAGGCTCTGGAGCAACGAACCACCCTTGCTGTCTCTGCCTGGCCGGTTCCCCTCTTTCCACTGGGATTCTCTGCCTCTAACCCTATTACAGGGGCTGAGTCACTGGCTTTACTGGGGCTCTCTCATGCCGTCCCTGGAGGAGGTGCGTCACCTGAGTGGGTTGAGTCACTGATGTGGTCATCCTGTCTGGGTTGGCGCCCCCCCCCCCCCCCCCCTTAAGTTGTGCCGTGGCGGAGGTCTTTGTGGGCTATACTCAGCCTTGTCTCAGGATGGTAAGTTGGTGGTTGAAGATATCCCTCTAGTGGTGTGGGGGCTGTGCTTTGGCAAAGTGGGTGGGGTTATATCCTTCCTGTTTGGCCCTGTCCGGGGGTGTCCTCGGAGTGGGCCACAGTGTCTCCTGACCCCTCCTGTCTCAGCCTCCAGTATTTATGCTGCAGTAGTTTATGTGTCGGGGGGCTAGGGTCAGTTTGTTATATCTGGAGTACTTCTCCTGTCCTATTCGAATCTAAGTGTGCGTTCTCTAATTCTCTCCTTCTCTCTTTCTCTCTCTCGGAGGACCTGAGCCCTAGGACCATGCCCCAGGACTACCTGACATGATGACTCCTTGCTGTCCCCAGTCCACCTGGCTGTGCTGCTGCTCCAGTTTCAACTGTTCTGCCTTATTATTATTCGACCATGCTGATCATTTATGAACATTTGAACATCTTGGCCATGTTCTGTTATAATCTCCACCCGGCACAGCCAGAAGAGGACTGGCCACCCCACATAGCCTGGTTCCTCTCTAGGTTTCTTCCTAGGTTTTGGCCTTTCTAGGGAGTTTTTCCTAGCCACCGTGCTTCTTCACCTGCATTGCTTGCTGTTTGGGGTTTTAGGCTGGGTTTCTGTACAGCACTTTGAGATATCAGCTGATGTACGAAGGGCTATATAAAATAAATTTGATTGATTGATTGATTCTGAGCTGGTTGAAGAACTTTACATGAAGTTGCAAAAGTTTTACTTATATGTGTAAGCGTGAATCATTCGTTCAATCCTCTACCTTCTCAGGTGGGGTATGGAAACTGCTTGGCATCCGACCGCAAGGTCGCTACAGAGGGTAGTGCGTACGGCCCAGTAAATCACTGGTGCCATTCTTCCTGCCATCCAGGACCTCTATACCAGGCGGTGTCAGAGGAAGGCCCTAAAAATGATCAAAATACTCCAGCCACCCTGGTCATAGAATGTTCTCTCTGCTAGCAGTACCGATACTTCCGGAACCAAAAGGTCTCTGAACAGCTTCTACACCCCAAGCCATAAGACTGTTAAATAGTTAGTTTAAATAATTAACCAAATACTGTAGCTACCCAGACTATCTACATTGATCCCTTTCTTCACTAACGATATTAACTCGTCACATACGCTGCTGATACTGTTTACGATAGGTCACTTTATTCCTAGTTATATCTACCTGAATGACCTCGTACCCCTGCACATCCACTCAGTACCGGAACCCCTCATTGTGTTTTTATTAACGCGTGTTTAACCTCTCTATTATTTCTCTATTATCTTTCTCTCTCTGTATTGCTGGGAAAGGGCCCGTAAGTCAGCGTTTCACTGTTAGACTCTACACCTGTTGTTTACGAAGCATGTGAGGAATATAATTTGATTTGGAGTTTGAAGGCAAAGTAGGTGAACAGGACCACGTAGGAGCAAATCATGGTGAAGCAGCAGTGGAACGCAACAGCTGTAGGCGTTTGGACGTCAGTCAAACAACTTTAGGTCCATGTGACTTAGACTAAAAACATTCATCCTAGTTCCAGCCTCCCTCCTCCTCCTTCCCCCTCTTTACCCCCCACGACCATGGAGAGGACATGAAACCAACCCTGGGAACAGCCTCTAGCAGACCCAAACCAACCCTGGGGAACAGCCTCTAGCAGACCCAAACCAACCCTGGGAAACAGCCTCTAGCAGACCCAAACCAACCCTGGGAACAGCCTCTAGCAGACCCAAACCAACCCTGGGAACAGCCTCCAGCACACCCAAAACAACACTGGGAACAGTCTCCAGCAGACCCAAACCAACCCTGGGAACAGCCTCTAGTAGACCCAAACCAACCCTGGGAACAGCCTCCAGCAGACCCAAAACAACACTGGGAAAAGCCTCTAGCAGACCCAAACCAACCCTGGGAACAGCCTCTAGCAGACCCAAACCAACCCTGGGAACAGTCTCCAGCAGACCCAAACCAACCCTGGGAACAGCCTGCAGCAGACCCAAACCAACCCGGGGATCAGCCTCTAGCAGACCCAAACCAACCCTGGGAACAGCCTCCAGCAGACCCAAACCAACCCTAGGGGACAGTCTCCAGCAGACCCAAACCAACCCCAGGGAACAGCCTCCAGCAGATCCAAACCAACCCTGGGGAACAGTCTCCAGCAGACCCAAACCAACCCCAGGGAACAGCCTGCAGCAGACCCAAACCAACCCTGGGGAACAGTCTCCAGCAGCTGGGGGTGGGTGGGAGGTGGGAGGGGGATGATGGCATGCATGATTGTGGTAATTAACCGGTAACATTTAATTAACACTTTTCCCGGCTGACTGTTTTGGACATCTCTTGCTTTTTTAGTGTACGCTCTAGCATTTAGAAGTGTATTAGCCCCTAATGCATTAAGTGACATTTCATGTGAAAGGGCAGTTATGTCACATGAATAGGACAGGGAGCCCTGTAAGTGATGCGCGTGTTGACTCATGACCAGCCGTTCCCATGGTTATACCAGCAGGGCGTGCGGTTTTAGGGTCGTGGAGATATTTTGTGGAAGGACGGATGAAAGGAAATAAAGACAAAAACAACACATCAAGAAAATCCATAAATGTATAATTATTGTGAAATGTATAATTTATATCTATAGGCTGCATTTTTCTTTAATTATGTGTTAGGATCTCTGACCTTAGGACCTAAAGCTAAAGCTGACTAACTAACTGTTTTAGGATCTCTGACCTTAGGACCTAAAGCTAAAGCTGACTCACTAACACTACGGCAAATAGACTTAACACTTTTGGGAACGGGCAGAAAAAGTTAAGGTCGATCCATGGAGGATAAAAAATCAAAAAGGACAATGTCGAGTTTTAATTCAGTTAAAAGAGAAACGCTGTGAAATGGAGAGTTGAAAATAAAAAGAAAGGAGAGACAAAAGTAATGTTTGTGAAAGATTTGGGGAAGTGGTAAAAGAAGATTATAGAGATGACACACTGCTTGAATCAACGTTGTTTCAAAGCCATTTAAAATACGTTTAACCAACATGCAGTAGGGGTTGTATTGACATCTGTGCTCAGTGGGGAATCTCTATACAAATTAGACAGTCACAAGACAGGGACTTCTAATAGGCCTATGGCACGTCAAGGGAACTGTATTCTATGAAACCTCACCAATGTCAAGATGATTAAAGCTTTTTCATTCAATAAATTTTGACATTATTCTGGGTTTCTTTAGTCTTCCAGGGAAACGTATAACGACAGAAGAGAAGCTGCATGTATCTAATTATAAACTAGTTGACTAACTTTATAAAAACCCAAAATACCAGAAACTAATAGCAGAAACACATCTAAATGCCCCAAACAACATCCAGCTGTTTCGTTCCGCCCTCTCTGACTGTAACTCACAGCGCATTTTCTATACTGAAAAAATATATAAACTCAACATGTAAAGTGTTGGTCCCATGTTTCATGAGCTGAAATAATGTTCTGAAATGTTCCCGAAATGTTCCATACGCACAAAAAGCTTGTCTGAAAGCGTCTCAGAGAAGCTCATCTGCGTGCTCGTCGTCCTCACCAGGGTCTTGACCTGACTGCAGTTCGTCGTCGTAACCGACTTCAGTGGGCAAATACTCACCTTCGATGGCCACTGGCACGCTGGAGAAGTGTGCTCTTTACGGATGAATCCCGGTTTCAACTGTACTGGACAGATGGCAGACCACGTGTAAGGCGTTGTGCGGGCTAGCAGTTTGCTGATGTCAACGTTGTGAACAGAGTGCCCCATGGTGACGGTGGGGTTATGGTATGGGCAGGCACAAACTACGGACAACGAACACAACTGCATTTTATCAATGGTAATTTGAATGCACAGAGAAACCGTGATGAGATCCTGAGGCCCATTGTCGTGCCATTCATCCGCCGCCATCACCTCATGTTTCAGCATGATAATACAAGGTCCCATGTCGCAAGGATCTGTACACAATTCCTGGAAGTTGAACATGTCCCAGTTCTTCCATGGCCTGCATACAGACCAGACATGTCACCCATTGAGCATGTTTGGGATGCTCTGGGTCAATGTATACGACAACGTGTTCCAGCTCCCGCCAATATCCAGCAACTTGGCACACCCATGGAAATAAAATCAAATTGTATTTGTCACATGTGCCGAATACAACAGGTGTAGACCTTACAGTGAAATGCTTACAAGCCCTTTACCAACAGAGTCAATATGGAGGCTATATACAGGGTGTACCGGTACAGAGTCAATGTGGAGGCTATATACAGAGGGGTACCGGTAAAGGGGCAATGTGGAGGCTATATACAGGGGGTACCGGTACAGAGTCAATGTGGAGGCTATATACAGGGGGCACCGGTACAGAGTCAATGTGGAGGCTATATACAGGGGGTACCGGTACAGAGTCAATGTGGAGGCTATATACAGGGGGTACCGGTACAGAGTCAATGTGGAGGCTATATACAGGGTATTACGGTACAGAGTCAATGTGGAGGCTATATACAGGGGGTACCGGTACAGAGTCAATGTGGAGGCTATATACAGGGGGCACCGGTACAGAGTCAATGTGGAGGCTATATACAGGGGGTACCGGTACAGAGTCAATGTGGAGGCTATATACAGGGGGCACCGGTACAGAGTCAATGTGGAGGCTATATACAGGGTGTTATAGTACAGAGTCAATGTGGAGGATATATACAGGGGGTACCGGAACAGAGTCAATGTGGAGGCTATATACAGGGGGTACCGGTACAGAGTCAATGTGGAGACTATATACAGGGGTTACCGGTACAGAGTAAACGTGGAGACTATATACAGGGGGTACCAGTACAGAGTCAATGTGGAGGCTATATACAGGGGGTACCGGTACAGAGTCAATGTGGAGGCTATATACAGGGGGTACCGGTACAGAGTCAATGTGGAGGCTATATACAGGGGGTACCGGTACAGAGTCAATGTGGAGGATATATACAGGGTATTACCGATACAGAGTCAATGTGCTGGGGCACCGGTTAGTCAAGGTAATTGAGGTAATATGTACATGTAGGTAGAGGTAAAGTGACTATGCATGGAGACAATACAAATAGTCTGGGTAGCCATTTGATTAGCTGTTCAGGAGTCTTATGGCTTTGGGGTAGAAGCTGTTAAGAAGCCTTTTGGAACTAGACTTGGCGCTCTGGTACAGCTAGCCTGTAGAACTTTTTTAGGATCTGAGGACCAATGCCAAATCTTTTCAGTTTCCTAAGGGGTAAAAGGTATTGTCCTGTCCTCTTTACGACTGTCTTGGTGTGTTTGGACCATGATAGTTGTTTGGTGATGTGGTCACCAAGGAACTTGAAGCTCTCAACTTGCTCCACTACTGCCCCGTCGATGAGAATGGGGCCGTGCTCGGTCCTCCTTTTCCTGTAGTCCACGATCATCTCCTTTGTCTTGCTCACATTAAGGGAGAGGTTGTTGTCCTGGCACCACACTGCCAGGTCTCTGACCTCCTCCCTATAGGCTGTCTCATCGTTGTCGGTGATCAGGCCTAACACTGTTGTGTCGTCAGCAAACTTAATGATGGTGTTGGAGTCGTACTTGGCCATGCAGTCATGGGTGAACAGGGAGTACAGGAGGGGACTGACCACGCATCCCTGAGGGGCTTCCGTGTTGAGGATCAGCTTGGCAAATGTGTTGTTACCCACCCTTACCACCTGGGGGCGGCCCGTCAGGAAGTCCAGGATCCAGTTGCAGAGGGAGGTGTTTAGTCCCAGGGTCCTTATAAGTATTTTCTAGGTAAAGCCCCGCCTTCTCTCAGCTTAGTGTGGAGTGCATTAGAGATTGTGTCGTCTGTGGATCTGTTGGGGCGGTAGGCAAATTGGTGTGGGTCTAGGGTTTCTGGGCTACTGGGCTCATGGCTACAGACATGAGTGCTACGGGTTGGTAGTCATTTAGGCAGGTTACCTTAGTGTTCTTGGCCACAGGCACTATGTAATCCGTCTGGCCCTGCGGCCTTGTGAATGTTGACCTGTTTAAATGTCTTACTCACATCGGCTATGGAGAGCGTGATCACAGAGTCTTCCGGAACAGCTGATGCTCTCATGCATGCTTCAGTGTTGCTTGCCTTGAAGCGAACATAGAAGTTATTTAGCTCGTCTGGTAGGCTCGTGTCAACATTTCACAGGCCACAATCAACTGCCTGATCAACTCTACGCAAAGGAGATGTGTCGCACTGCACGAGGCACATGATGGTCACACCAGATACTGACTGGTTTTCTGATCCACACCCCTCTACCTTTTATTTAATGTATCTGTGACCAACAGACGCATATCTGTATTCCCAGTCATGTGAAATCCATAGATTAGTACCTAATGAGTTGATTTCATTTGACTGATTTCCTGATATGAACTGTAACTCAGTAAAATCTTTAAAACTGTTCCATGTGGGAGGAGCACGTGATGCCGCGGAGCTGAGCAGACGTTGACAAACCGAGCTCTTCAAAGTTATTCTATTTTTACCTAAATAACAACGTTGAAACAATATTCTAACATCGGCTGATAAATTGTCAAATACTTACCTTCCCAAAGAGCCATGGACATCCGATCGAGAGGCAAGAAGGACGACCAAAACGTTGTTGATTCCCAAGATAACGATAACGCTACAGCTAGCAAGATTAGCATTAGCCCTCATAACTCAGACGACAGTTCCAGACTGTTGCTCTCTGCAGCCTCTTGCGAGCCTGCCGACATGCTGGCTACTCTCCTCCGGGAAATTCAGGATGGTAACAGAGGTCTTTCCATGAAAATTGATAAGAAATCGGCTGAACTCCATTCTTCTATTGACGACCTGAAATCCGAACTGCTGGTATCTCCCGGTCACTATAATTGATTTGTACATTTTCAACTAACCGTATCTTTCCGGGGTGAGTTCTATTACATTTACAGGAGAGTATATTTTGGTTTAGTCCATATCTACTGGGCGAAGCAATAAGTGGGCTTAGGCCCACTGCTTTCCCCCTCATTTATGTTAATCTTTCGAAAAGAGACTCAAGCATCCCTTACCGTGGGCAGTAAATATTCAGCCATAAATATCTATTCACAACGTTTATTTCAACTTAGAGAGCTCGCAGGTTTTAGTTTACGCCAAGGTTTAGCTAGTAAGAGCAAGATGGGAAGCGAGCAGCAACGTATCTCTACAAGTGTATTCATGTTTGATTGTTGGGATTGTTTTAGTCTGACAATCGGGGTGGGTGGGATTTTTATAATTTTTTTCGATGTTTATTGTTTCCTTCCTAAAGAGACACACAGGTCACTTTTGTGCTCAAACCAAAGTTGAAACATGTCCTAATTATCTGCATATGATAGATTTCTATTCAGTTACATATTTGAAACCCAACCCTATGCTTAATCCACTAAAATATGTCACATTCAACGTAAAAGGTCTTAACAGCCCGATTAAAAGGAAAAGAGTCTATACATACCTTAAAGCCTGACATTGTGTTTTTACAAGAAACACATCTTACAGCCAGTGAACACAAGAAATTGAAGAGGGAATGGGTAGGACCAGTTTTTGCATCCTCATTTAACTCCAAAGCAAGAGGAACTGCAATTTTGATAAGTAGACACATCCCCTTCTGTGTCAACAACACCATCTCTGATCCCTCTGGCAGGTTTGTTTTGGTGCAGGGGCATATGTTTTCAGAGTCTTGGACCCTATTGAATATTTATGCTCCTAACGTCGATGACCATATGTTTATTCAGAATGTCTTCCTTCAGGTCGTTCAAGCACCACCAGGATGGCTACTGGTTGGAGGAGATTTTAATTTTTGCTTAGATACAGTTCTTGATAGGTCTTCTGATAGATAAACCCTTACTTCTTACCAAAGCCAGCAAGCTCACCATGTCATTCATGAAATATCTCAATTTACTAGACATCTGGAGACAGTTGCACCCACAGGATAGGGACTACTCTTTTTATTCACACTCACACAAGACACACACACTCATAGATAACTTTTTACTTTCGACACAACTGTTTCATAGAGTTTTAGATGTCGAGTATCTCCCCAGATTGCTTAGTGACCATTCTCCTCTGGTATTATCAATCTCCATTCCTACCAAGGTAAATGGAGCATATAGATGGAGACTAAATTCTACACTCCTAAAGCAACCTGAATTTTGTGCATTCATCAAAGAGCAGATCAATATTTTTACTTTGACAAACAAACCCTCCGCTCCTGACAGCTTCATTCTTTGGGACACATTGAAAGCCTATCTGAGGGGACAGATCATTTCCTATACTAAAGGGCTGAAGAGAAAACACGGTGCGGAACTGAATGTCCTTGAATCTGAAATCTCCGAGCTAGAGAAAACCTACCAAAGAGGCCCGACTAAAGATCTATACAGGCTTTTGGTAAATAAAAAACTTCAATATAATATTCTGAACACATATCAAGCTGAGAGGGCCATCACTAAATCAAAACAGCGTTATTACGAGCTTGGAGAGAAAGCTCACAAAGTATTGGCATGGCAACTGAAAGCAGAGGAAAGTAAGAGGACAATTAATGCCATAGAAACTCTTACTAATGAGATATCTTTCGACCCTACTGAAATTAATAATACTTTTAAGAAATACTATGAAGACCTCTACACTTCCCAATCAAGCGATGATCTATCAGAGATCGACTCCTTTCTCTCCTCTCTCAACCTCCCATGCCTGTCAGGGGAAGACAGCGAGCGCCTGAGTGAACACTTCTCAGTTCCTGAATTGTTGGAGGCCATTAAATCCTTACCTTCTAATAAATCTCCTGGGGAGGATGGCTTCCCTCCAGAGTTCTATAAAGAATTTAGGGAGCTGTTGGTCCCCTACCTTATGGAGGAACTTAAAAAAGCCAGAGAAGACAACTGCTTTCCAGAGTCTTTCTCTCAAGCAGTGATTATTGTGATCCACAAGAAAGGGAAAAACCCGCTAAAGAGCGCCTCCTATAGGCCAATCTCTCTCCTTAACACAGATTGTAAACTGGTCACCAAGATTCTAACTAAGAGACTGGAGTCATGTCTTCCCCTGTTGTATGTTTGTATATATAATTATTATTTTAATTTTTTTACTCTCGTCTGTTACTGTCATTTTGTCCTATCGTTGTCTAATATCTTTTCACTTTGTCCTATCGTTGTCTAATATCTTTTCACTTTTGTTTTGAATGTTCTTAAATTGGAAAATGCAAAAATAAAATATTTTAAAAAAACTGTTCCATGTGGCATTTATTTGTGTGTAGATTTGCGGGTTCAGGTTCGGGCCCTTAGATTTTCACAAACTACTGACGAGTGCACCACTAGAACCTACTTTGGATGTCCTCCTCTTTATATTATTATATATGTTACGAATCCCTTTTGGCCCGACAGTCTAGGGGGGATGGTAATGAGACCCGTAACATAACTCATGTAAATTATAATAGTGACAAAGTAAAAGTGAACGAAATAACCACGACAACTGAAATAATACCGTCAAACTCAGGGTTTATTTATAAACACACGGTAATGGGGGAAGCAGGAAAAGGGGCTGAGCTGGACCCAAGGAAAGAAACAAATATGCAAAAACACCCCTAAGCTAGACTAGCCTACTTTAACAACAGCTAACTAACCAAAAATACAGTGGGTGGTCCGCCCAGTTCTAACTAGTGTTTTTAACAAAGTTTACCTACGGGTAGTGTATGCCCATGGGCGACTTGTCTTGGTTTCCCCTTTTCCCACTAGCAACAAAGAAACACCATAACCAAAACAATACTCACAGGAGATGACAAAGTGATTTGGAGGTGCTCAAACAAAAGAGAGGTTAATTAATACGCAAAGAGAGAGATCTACATACATGGCATTTACAAAGAGATTGAGCTACTGAAATCTATATAGAACAGAGATCTACCAACATGGCATTACAAAGAGATTGAGCTCCTGAGCAAACAAATGATGGGGTTTTTAAACCATGGGGAAGGAACTGTGATAGGGTAGGAAACAGGAGGAGGTGTGTCTTCTGATTGATGGGTTGATTGTTGACTGATTGGGGAGTGATGATGTTCACCTGTGAGGGGAGACAGAGAAAAGAAACACACAGGATACACACACACACAGGATAATGGTATCCGTAACACTCCCACCCTTAAAAGAGCAACCCTAGGGGGGATTGCGATCACAGTATTCCAATGAATACTCACAATAACAACAAAGTCAACCTTGCAAAACATACAAAAATCATCATTTACACACGAGACAAAACATCGGCCAACACATTATCTGAACCCTTTTTGTGGCGGATCTCCAAATTATAATTTTGTACAATCAGCGTCCAACGCATAAGGCGCTGGTTCTGGTTGTACATTCGGTGGAGAAAAACTAAGGGGTTATGGTCAGTATACACAATCACTGGTAGGGCACTGGAACCAATGTATACTTCAAAGTATTGCAGAGCCAACAACAAAGCAAGAGCTTCTTGTTCTATTGTCGCATAGTTTGTTTGACATTTATTAAATTTACGGGAAAAATAACAAACAGGATGATCTACTCCACTCTTGTCCTGCTGCAGTAGAACAGCACCAGCACCTCTGGCACTAGCATCTACCTCAAGTTTGAACGGTTGTTCAAAATCCGGAGCAGCAAGTACAGGGGTACTACATAAGAGTGCTTTCGCTGATTCAAAAGCACTATTACATTCAGGGGACCACACAAATGGTCTAGCCGGACTAAGCAAATCGGTCAATGGAGCAACTACCGCAGAGAATTTTTTACAGAAGCTACGGTGGTAGCCAACCATCCCTAAAAAGCGACGTAGCTCACGTCTGGTGGTAGGTGCAGGGAATGCAGTTATAGCCAAGACCTTGGCATCAACAGGGCGCACCCGTCCATGGCCAACCTCTTTACCGAGATAGGTAACAGTAGCCTTCCCAAACTCACACTTTGCCAAGTTCAGGGTTAGAGAAGCAGCTGCCAACCGTTCACATACTACCCTTAGCGAGTCAACATGATCTGACCACTCAGACGAATAAATCACTAGGTCATCAAGGTATGCACTACAATTAGGAACGCCAGCTAATACGGAGTTAACCAGTCGTTGGAAAGTGGCTGGTGCATTTCGCATCCCAAAAGCCATGACTGAGTACTGAAGGAAGTTGTCTGGGGTCACAAAGGCAGAAATCTCTGAAGCACGTGAAGTTAACGGAACCTGCCAGTAACCTTTTAAGAGGTCCAACTTGGTTACATACTTAGCAGCACCAATAGTGTCGATACAGTCGTCCAGTCTGGGTAACGGGAACGAATCTGGCGTTGTGACAGAATTGACCTTTCGATAATCCGTACATAACCTGGACGTACCATCAGGTTTAGGAACCAAAATGCAAGGAGAACTCCAAGGGCTGGAACTTGGCTTAGCCAGGTCATTCTCCAACAAATATTTCACCTCATCCCTCATTATCTTCCTCTTGGCAGCGTTGATACGATATGGGTGTTGCTTGATAGGTGTAGCATTTCCAACATTAATGTCATGTTCCAACACATTTGTGCGAGTAGGAACGTCATTAAAGAGACATGGAAAACTGTGTAGTAGCCTCACAATATCATTAGCCTGTCCAGCCGTTAAATGATCCAGACCTGACTGGATAGACAGCAGCATTTCTGAGTTGGGCAATCTAACACACTGCTGCTGAGTATTGCGCAACTCCAAGCCATCAACATCATCAATTTGACAGTCCACTATCATCGCAGTAGTAGCAGAGGAGACAGCAGTACCTTCCTCTGTTTTTGAACTATCTAACTGTGTGATGGGTCGGGTGTGGTATGCTTTCAACATGTTAATGTGACACACACGAGATTGGCGTTTTCTATCAGGAGTTTGAAGCACATAGTCAGTTTCACTTATTTTCTTTTCAATTAAATAAGGACCAGAGAAACGAGCTGACAGTGAAGATCCTGGAACAGGTAATAACACCAGTACTTGGTCACCTGGCTGTAGTGGACGAGAAACAGCCTCTTTATCATAGTGTCTTTTCATGCTCCTCTGTGAGGAAGACAGAGCTTCCTTTGCAAGAGCACAAGCTTGGTGTAGGCGCTCACGAAAGCGACTAACATAGTCCAACACATTCTCATCTCTGGTACACAACTCTTGGGACAAGAACTGTTCTTTAAGGACTTTCATTGGTCCTCTCACTGTGTGACCAAACACTAGTTCAGCCGGGCTGAAACCTAGGGACTCCTGCACAGTTTCACGAGCAGCAAACAAAACTAGAGGAACTCCCTCATCCCAATCTTTCTCAGATTCCAAACAATATTTACGTAGCATAGACTTCAGTGTCTGATGCCATCTTTCAAGCGCACTCTGGGTGATAGGCGCTTGATACACAGTGCGTAATTGACAAGGATTTTAACACCTGCTTGAAGAGCTTGGATAGGAGGAAATTGGTACCTTGATCGCTTTGTACCACCTTAGGTAACCCAAATGTCGTGAAGAATTTTATTAAGGCTTTACTCACTACCGGGGCTGTAATCCTTCTCAGAGGAATAGCCTCGGGGTATCTTGTAGCCATACACATTATCGTTAACAAAAACTGGTTACCCGATTTTGTCTTCGGTAACGGTCCGACACAATCAACCACCACATGCTCAAATGGTTCACCTATGACAGGTATGGGACAAAGAGGAGCGGGAGGAATAACCTGATTTGGTTTTCCTGTTATCTGACAGGTGTGGCATGTCCGACAGAACTGAGCCACATCTTGTTTTAAACCCGGCCAAAAGAAATGTCGAAGGATCCGATCATATGTCTTTGTAATTCCTAAATGACCAGACCACTGGTGATCATGAGCAAGGGATAACACATTTTGTCGAAAGGCTGTAGGAATCACTATTTGGTAAACAGCATTCCAATCTCCACCCGCGTCAACATGGGATTTCCATTTACGCATGAGGAGATTACCATCAATGAAGTAAGCCACATTCTTCTTCTTCACCTCTTCCAATGAGACAACACTAGTAAAACATTTAGCAAGTTTGTTGTCAACCTTTTGGTTAGCAATCAGCTGCTCACGAGTGACTGGTAACTGTATTGCCTCAGCAGTAAGTTCAACGTTCTTTAATTCTTTCCTGGGCTGTTTGTCAGAGGTGATCAGCTTCTCAGAGGTATCACACAATCCATCCTCTTGATCATCCTCTTTGAACAGAACAGTGTTCGACAAATCTATCACGTCACCCTCTTGTAGTGCCTGAGCACGAGTGACAGCACAAGCGGGGAACACATGTGGATAACTCTGTGCCAACTCAATCGAGAGAGAGTGGTCACTTTTATCCAATACGGGTACTACCTTGCCTCCGGCAATATCGTTACCCATTATAAAGGTCACACCTTTCACTGGCAACTTAGGACGTACCCCCACTCTGAATATTCCACTGATTAACTCAGAGTGTACTTTCACAAAGTGCAACGGCACTGGGACAAAACCCATTTCAATACCCTGCACTAACACACTGGAACCACAGTATGTATCGTCAGATAAGGGCAACACATCAGACAATATAAATGACTGCGCAGCACCAGTATCTCTAAGGATTTTAACCGGACGCTGAGACGCTTCGTCATTCGTTAGGGACACAAACCCCTCGAAAATGAATGGTTCATAACTGCGGTCGGGGACTGAGACTTTCAAACTACAGTTACCCTTAGGCACCTGTTTTGTTGCAGACCTCACAACCGTACGAATTAGACCAACACCTGTTGGTGGCTTGGCACGAAGAGGCATCCCTTGTTTGCGTTTAAGCAGGAAGCAATCATTAATCATATGTCCCACTTTATGACAATAGAAACAGGAACGCTCATTCTTCTGGCGTGCTTGATATACTACTGCTGGTCGACTAGGGCTAAAGGTAGGAAACTCAGTGGTTCTACTCTCAGTTTGAGCCGAAAACACACTCTTGTGCGTCAACACAAACTCGTCTGCCAACACAGACGCTTCTGCCAGGGAGGATACTTTCTGTTCGTTTAGGTAAACTACAATGCGTTCGGGTAAGCAATTTTTAAACTCTTCCAACAAGATTAACTCCCGGAGAGAATTGAAATCAGTTACCTTACTAGCAGCATGCCATTTATCAAACAGATTTCCCTTGTCTCTAGCAAATTCCACATAAGTCTTACTAGAAGACTTTCTATGAGACCTAAATCTCTGTCGGTATGCCTCAGGCACAAGCTCATAGGCACGAAGAACATTAGCTTTGACCACTTCATAATTCAAACTGTCCTCCAGAGGTAGCGCTGACAAAACCTCTTGGGCTTTACCAGTTAATTTACACTGAAGTAATAGGCACCATACCTCTTCAGGCCACTTCAATGCTACGGCTATACGCTCAAATACACAAAAATAGGAGTCAACCTCTGACTCTCTGAACAAAGGTACTAAGGCAATCTGCCTACTAATGTCAAACGTGTTTGAGGACACAGCTGGTGAGGACGACTCACTAACAGTGACAGCAGGAACAAAGGCTAGCCTCGCTGTCTCTGCCTCCAGTTCCATCTGGCGCATTTTAAACGTCATCTGCCTCTGTTCTCGTTCTCTTTCTGCCTCAATTTTACACATCTCCAACTGGAGAGTCTCTCGCCTAATTTGGGCTCTCTCTTCCACCTCTAGTTGGAACTGTGCTAAACAGACATCCCTTCTGGCATCACCGTTTGACAGTGGGGAGCGTGGATCAAAATGGGACAATGTGGCTGGTGTTTTAGCCTCGCCCTCATTATCAGACACCAATAGGCTTACAGGAGCAGCAACATCCCCTACAGGGTTAGCAGACTCAGGCAGCGGTAACACAAGCACCTGCTCTTCCAACAATACATTTAATACTAGCTGTTTAACCTCCGCCTTAACTAAACTCTGCGAAATCGATACTGAATAATGGTCAGCCAAGGTCATTAAATCAACTCTACGACATTTGTCAAAAACCTCCCATGAAGGGTTATCCAAAAAGGACTTCAAATCAAAAGTAGCCATCTTACACTACTTCACAAGAGCCAACAAAAATAGCAAACACTAATGCTACTTCAGCTATGACGTTCAACACTGAACTATACCACTATCAACAATCTACATGAGCGGCATGGGTGTCAGTAAAGACAGATCCCGGATGAGCCCCCACTTATGTTACGAATCCCTTTTGGCCCGACAGTCTAGGGGGGATGGTAATGAGACCCGTAACATAACTCATGTAAATTGTAATAGTGACAAAGTAAAAGTGAACGAAATAACCACGACAACTGAAATAATACCGTCAAACTCAGGGTTTATTTATAAACACACGGTAATGGGGGAAGCAGGAAAAGGGGCTGAGCTGGACCCAAGGAAAGAAACAAATATGCAAAAACACCCCTAAGCTAGACTAGCCTACTTTAACAACAGCTAACTAACTAACCAAAAATACAGTGGGTGGTCCGCCCAGTTCTAACTAGTGTTTTTAACAAAGTTTACCTACGGGTAGTGTATGCCCATGGGCGACTTGTCTTGGTTTCCCCTTTTCCCACTAGCAACAAAGAAACACCATAACCAAAACAATACTCACAGGAGATGACAAAGTGATTTGGAGGTGCTCAAACAAAAGAGAGGTTAATTAATACGCAAAGAGAGAGATCTACATACATGGCATTTACAAAGAGATTGAGCTACTGAAATCTATATAGAACAGAGATCTACCAACATGGCATTACAAAGAGATTGAGCTCCTGAGCAAACAAATGATGGGGTTTTTAAACCATGGGGAAGGAACTGTGATAGGGTAGGAAACAGGAGGAGGTGTGTCTTTTGATTGTTGACTGATTGGGGAGTGATGATGTTCACCTGTGAGGGGAGACAGAGAGAAAAGAAACACACACAGGATACACACACACACAGGATAATGGTATCCGTAACAATATATATATATACAATATTATGCTAACTTACCTCATTTTGTTTTTACATTAATTTACAGCTACTTTTTAGTAAACTAAGACTTTGAAGTCATTTGCTTTACCTCCATCCTCAACCCTTTTAATTGTTGTACACTTACTGAAATCCGTTATCTGATCATTCAAAAGTAGGCTATACATTTGACATGGCAGACAATGGCTACAGACTGACTGATGGCTATAGGTACAGACTGACTGATGGCTATGACTACTGACTGATTGATGGCTATGACTACAGACTGACTGACTGATGCTTTGCAGGTACTATTTAATGAAGCTGCCAGTTGAGGACTTGTTTCTCAAACTAGACACTCTAATGTACTTGTCCTCTTGCCCAGTTGTGCACCGGGGCCTCCCACTCCTCTTTCTATTCTGGTTAGAGACAGTATGCGCTGTTCTGTGAAGGGAGTAGTACACAGCGTTGTATAAGATCTTTCGTTTCTTGGCAATGTCTAGCATGGAATAGCCTTCATTTCTCAGAACCAAAATAGACTGACGAGTTTCATTAGAAAGGTCTCTTGTTTCTGGCCATTTTGAGTGTGTAATCAAACCCACAAATGCTGATGCTCCAGATTCTCAACTAGTCTAAAGAAGGCCAGTTATATTGCTTCTAGGGTAGGGGGCAGCATTCTGAATTTTGGATGAAAAGCGTGCCCAAATTAAACGGCCTGCTACTCGGGCCCAGAATATATGATATGCATATAACTGGTAGATTCGGATAGAAAACACTCTAAAGTTTCCAAAACTGTTAAAATAGTGTCTGTGAGTATAACTGATTTAGCAGGCGAAAACCTGAGAGAAATCCATTCAGGAAGTATTTTTTTTGGTTTGTAGTTTTCTATTCAATACCATTACAGTATCCATTGACTTAGGACTCCATTTGCAGTTCCTATGCCTTCCACTAGATGTCAACAGTCTTTAGAAATCGTTTCAGGCTTGTATTCTTATAAATGAGGGAGTAAGACCAGTCTGAACGAGTGGACCCTAATGTGATGCAGAGTTGTTTCAGGCGCATGTGCATTTCTTGTTTACCTTTTATATTGACAACGTTATTGTCCGGTTGAAATATTATAGATTATTTAGGCTAAAAACAACCTGAGGATTGAATATAAACATCGTTTGACATGTTTCTATGAACTTTCCGGATACAATTTAGATTTTTTTGTCTGATTGTTTTGACTTAGTTTGAGCCTGTGGATTACTGAAGAAAACGCGCTAACAAAACAGAGGTTTTTGGATATAAAGAGACTTCATCGAACAAAAGGAACATTTATTGAGTAAATGAATGTCTTCTGATTGCCACCATATGAAGATCATCAAAGGTAAGGGATTAATTTTATCTCTATTTCTGAGTTTTGTAACGCTTCTGCTTGGCTGGTTACTGTTTGTAATAATTTGTCAACTGGGCTATGTTCTGGGCTAGGTATGTCCTGGGCTAGGTATGTTCTGGGCTAGGTATGCTTTCGCCAAAAAGCATTTTTATAAATATGACACTGTGGTTTGTTTAACAAGAAGTTCATCTTTAAACCTATGTAAAATATGTTTTGTTTTCTGAATTTTTATAATGAGCATTTCTGTAATTGAATTTGGCACTCTGCAATCTCACTGGATGTTGGCCAGATGGGACGCTAGCGTCCCACATACCCTAGAGAGGTAATAATTAATCAGCACAAACAGTTTTCAGCTGTACTAACATAATTGCAAAGGGGTTTTCTAATGATCCAATTAGCCTTTTAAAATGATAACCTTGGATTAGCTAACACAACATACCATTGGAACACAGGAGTGATGGTTGCTGATAATTGGTCCCTGTACGCCTATGTAGATATTCCATCTGCCGTTTCCAGCTACAATAGTCATTTACAACATTAACAATGTCTACACTGTATTTCTGACCAATTTTATGTTTTTTTAATGGCCAAAAAATGTGCTCTAAATTTTCGAGTTTTGTTTTTACGTTTGAAGACGGTTGTACAGCCGAGTGTAAGAGTACAGACCTCACTGTTCACGTCCAACATCTGGGATAGCTGCCACCTTTCATCATCCGACAGACATGCCTGTTCCACTGCTTGTTTGATGTAGAAATCAGCATCAGGTTTGCTTTTGCTCTCGGATAGAAGGGGGGGTACGGCGGTAATCAGGGTGATAGTTGGGTTCTCAGACTTCACTGGTGGAACATGTTTTTGTCTTTGTCTCTTTATATTTTCTCTGTCTCTGACTTGACCTTGTCCGGACTCTGCATAATGTAGCAGGCTCCAACCTGAAATCAGTGCATTACCAGGTTGAAATGGATGAGGCTGAGAATAGTCAGAGTGCAGCCGATAGGAGGGTTCGGACATCGAGATGGTCAGTCCACTGAAGAACAGGAAGTCTAGGCCAAGGACTACAGCAAATGCAAGGCTTGAATCTGCAAGAATTGCCACAGGAAGGTTAATAGTCTCACCATGCAGTTTTATTATTATACTAATCCAGCCCAAGGGAGTGGTAGGTTCTCCATTGGCCAAGTACAATGGTCCCTCCTCCCAGGTTCGTAGCTCCTCATGAGGTAATGCCATGTTCTGCCACAGGGCCTCTTGCATCAGGGTGTAAGATGCCCCTGTGTCGATTATGGCCTTCCCTCTCCAGTTCCTAACAGTCAGAGGAACCAATAGTTGTTGCGGAATAGGAATAAGACCGCTAGCTGTGCTGTCTAAAGGCTTCATGGTGGGCATTAAGGCTGACCCAATTGTATGCAAGCCACCACGCCTGTCTAGACTTTCAGTCTTCGGTCCTTTCCGACCTTTTCCTGAATCCTGACGCTGGACATAGAGCGGGCAAGAATCTGGAGGATGTTGGACTTTACACCTCCAACACATAACTGGACTTTTGTCCTGGATCTTGGGTACAAATATCTGAGACGGTTTAGCCCCAGGAGAGTTATTGGTATACTGGGATGAGGGAACCGGGTTTTTAGTTTGGAGGTGGCGCTTCCAGTCCTTCTCAAACTGAGTCCCAAGACGCACCAGATCATCCACATTTTGCACACGTTCTCGAAGTTGACTAGCAAGGCGGGGAACCATGTTCTTAAGAAGGAGTTTGACCATCTCCTGCTCAGTAATGTCAGCCTTCCATCTCCTACATAGAACTCGATAGGAGAAGGCAAAGTCCCGTATGGGCTCTGCTTCACCCTGGACTCTGTTACGAACACGTTCCGCCAGTTCATCCCCATAGTCCTCTGAGAGGAAGGCTAAGAGGAATATTTTTTGAAACTCCTCCCAGGTTGGCACATGTTCACGGGCTATCTCCCACCAGTCTCTTGCTGTACCATGGAGAACACTGCGTAGGGTGGCAAGAACCTCCAAGTCAGTAAGGGGCCGGATAGAAAGAAAATCATTACACTTAGATAAGAAAAACAGTGGATCAACATCATCTTCTGGGCTGCCAAAAGTGGGGAAAAGTAGTTTGATAGGGAGGGAGCGCTCTAGAGGAGGCATGACAGTGACAGCGGGAGTTCTGTTGTTTAACAGTATCTTCAGAGGGGTTTTTGTAGTACTACCTGTTCCTATTACCTTACTGGCCAAGCCAGTGGCAGAGGTAAAACCTGAGGGTGTTGCAGAAGATTTGTCCAGAAGGGAAAAGCACTGCATTACCTCCTGGTGCAGCCCTTCCAGTTGAAGGTCTGTGGCCTTCTGTGCTTTTTCCATCTCATTAACGGTGTCCTTTTGAGTCTGTTCAATCAAAAATCGTAGTTCCCCTGTGAGAGAGTTCTTCATGTCCTCCATAACTTCCTTCAGATAAGCACACACTCCCTTCACAACAGAGGCTGACTCCTCTGCTCTCTGTTTTTGTTCCTCCTCAATAAAGATTATGACTTGATGATGGTTAGTTTCCATTTGTGTTTTGAACCGGTGCAGTTTTCCTTGAATATCCTGCTTCAGAGAATCTTGTAAATATTTCTGTCTCTGAACAATTTGTTGTTGGTTTTCCTCCATTTGACAGGGAAGGTAATCCAACCTGCGCTGCACATCTGTCTGATGAGCCTCCACACATTCACTGAGTTTGCGAATGGCGTTCTCCTGCATTGTCAAACTATGATTGGTGTGTGTCCATTGATGTTCCAGTTGTTCAGGGATCACAGAGACACCTCTCCCAGTCTCTCTGGATAGGGTAACTGGAAGGGTTTGAGGAGAGGGTAAGGGTGGAGATGTTATAGGTGAGCCAGAAGCCTGGGGATTAGGGGCAGTGCTATCCAACTCCATTAGTTCATCGAGTCCTTCCTGAATGAAAGAATCCCGAACATGATTACCATCAGGTGTGTCCACATTGACACAGTATGGGGTTCCAACAAAATACATGATTCAACCTTGTGTGGATGGTGTCATGGGTGTTTCTCTTCAAGTCCCTGTTCGGGCGCCAATTCTGTAGCGGTATTTATTAGAGAGGGGTAAAGAAAGCTTTTGTTCGGGCGCCAGGCAGGTATTAACCATGCCGAAAGGAAAAGAGTAGAATAGAGAGAACCACTACCAGACCCACACACATCAGCAGAAGATACTGCCTAGAGTGTAGCCTGTTTACCAGATAGCCAGTGGAGAGAAAAGAGAATACACACCATATAAAACCCACATCACAGCACAGGGGTAACCCCAACAAGAATACCTCATACAATAATACTAATACTAATAATTCAACAGCAACTTCATACAAGAATGAACCCAGTCATCAACATAGGATTTGCAATAATCTGTATTATTTTCTAGTAGATGAGTGCAGAGGGTATGAATGTGGGGGGTGTTCATCGACACAACAAAGGCCTTAAAAATGTCCAGTCTTCTCGGCCACATGTCATTAGTACATCTCAATACAGTACACATAACAATACACAATTGGCAAGCAACCTCCCTTTTAACTAAAATGTCCAAATACTTCAGGCAGGGCAATAATAGTCCAGCTCTAATGAACTTCAATAGGAAGTGCATTGGAAAAATAGAGAGTCTGTTGCAGGGTAAAGCACTGGAACGATAGAGGGAAGAGAAAAAGAGAAAGATAACAAGAGAGATCTTAGCTGTGGTCTTCAGGCGTGCAGGTGTACTGTCTGACTGTCCGATGGTTTGTATGTTAAAGCTTCGCAACAATGTTGCTACTAATCCGTGCGATCCATAACGGGCGCGGTCCCAAACGAAAACAACCACGACCTAGAGCGATTACACCGAGGATTGAGTTAAACACTCTATAAACTACACACGCTGAAACCAAACAAAACTTCTGCAGCACACACAATCAAACTGTCGCGCCACCAAAGAGCCCCTCCCCAAAGAGCTGAACGAGCTCTCTTTATTTTCTCCTTCCTTACTGCTCATGTGCTCTTAAAGTGGCAGTGCACGGTGAAGGCTCCGTGCAGATTTCGCCACAACCTAACCTCAGGGAGTTAGGGGGTATTAACAGAGAAGAAGCAGACCTAACCTCAGGGAGTTAGGGGGTATTAACAGAGAAGAAGAAGCAGACCTAACCTCAGGGAGTTAGGGGGTATTAACAGAGAAGAAGTAGACCTAACCTCGGGGAGTTAGGGGGTATTAACAGAGAAGAAGAAGCAGACCTAACCTCGGGGAGTTAGGGGGTATTAAAAGAGAAGAAGCAGACCTAACCTCAGGGAGTTGGGGGATATTAACAGAGAAGAAGCAGACCTAACCTCAGGGAGTTAGGGGGTATTAACAGAGAAGAAGAAGCAGACCTAACCTCAGGGAGTTGGGGGGTATTAACAGAGAAGAAGCAGACCTAACCTCAGGGAGTTAGGGGGTATTAACAGAGAAGAAGCAGACCTAACCTCAGGGAGTTAGGGGGTATTAACAGAGAAGAAGAAGCAGACCTAACCTCAGGGAGTTAGGGGGTATTAACAGAGAAGAAGCAGACCTAACCTCAGGGAGTTAGGGGGTATTAACAGAGAAGAAGCAGACCTAACCTCAGGGAGTTAGGGGGTATTAACAGAGAAGAAGAAGCAGACCTAACCTCAGGGAGTTAGGGGGTATTAACAGAGAAGAAGCAGACCTAACACACACACATACACGTCTAGTCTTTTAGTACACATTTGGGCCAGTTTGCAGTAGGCCTTCATTTCATTACAGGTCTTATGGATGACCTATGAACCTGTAACCAACTGATAAATATAATCTATCAGCTCATTCACTCATCGTTTAAAAAAATAAAATTATAAAGTGACTTGTTTGACTTAAAAACTTTTGGTCTTTGTGGAGCAAAGGTCATTAATAAGCTTAGGCCATCAGGTTCGGTTCTATGCAGTTTTCTCCACTTTTTTTTCCTTCACTTTTTCACTTTTTCTCTCCACAAAAATCTAAGAAAGAAATTGAGAAACATGTCCAACCAAAAACATAGAGACCCAGAAAACCTGAGTCTACGCCTTCACTATGGTGAATCACTAAAACAATACAGAAATACACTACGGAAAAAGAAGGAACAGCACGTCAGAAATCAGCTCAAAGTAATTGAAGAACCCATAGAATCGACCCACTTCTGGGAAAATTGGAAAACACTAAACAGAAAGAATTATCTATCCAAAATAGAGATGTATGCAAAACGCAGGTCAGCCGTGGTCACGCCTAGCAGCTTCCTCAACTCAGGGTCCCCGATCTGGAGCTTAGCTTCCTCCACCTAGTGGGATGGATGGAGACACACGCACACACACACACACACACAATAACTCATGATACAGGTCAAATCAGATTTCACATGGGAGAGTTAAACACATCCAGGATATGATAACATCTGTTACCCTGGTCTAAAGTAGTGCACTGTGTAGGGAATAGGGTGGTTATAGTCCCCGGTCTAAAGTAGTGCACTGTGTAGGGAATAGGGTGGTTATAGTCCCTGGTCAAAACTAGTGCACTGTGTAGGGAATAGGGTGGTTATAGTCCCTGGTCTAAAGTAGTGCACTGTGTAGGGAATAGGGTGGTTATAGTCCCTGGTCTAAAGTAGTGCACTGTGTCGGGAATAGGGTGCCATTTGGGACACACCCTTGGAATAATGCGCATTTCGGGCCAACAGGACCCAGGAGAAAGAAGAGATGGAG
This sequence comes from Oncorhynchus clarkii lewisi, assembly GCF_045791955.1. Taxonomy (NCBI): domain Eukaryota; kingdom Metazoa; phylum Chordata; class Actinopteri; order Salmoniformes; family Salmonidae; genus Oncorhynchus; species Oncorhynchus clarkii. The sequence goes on from NC_092157.1 coordinate 5,778,872, forward strand.
AGAGATGGAATTGAATAATCCATAGACTCTAACCACTTCTGGGAAAATTGGAAAACACTAAACAAACAACAACATGAAGAATTATCTATCCAAAATGGAGATATATGGGTAAACCACTTCTCCAATCTTTTTGGCTCTATAGCAAAGAACAAATAGCAAAACATATACATGATCAAATACAAATCTTAGAATCAACTATTAAAGACTACCAGAAACCACTGGATTCTCCAATTACCTTGAATGAGTTACAGGACAAAATAAAAACCCTCCAACCCAAAAGGCCTGTGGTGTTGATGGTATCCTCAATGAAATTATCAAATATACAGACAAGAAATTCCAATTGGCTATACTAAAACTCTTTAACATCATCCTTAGCTCTGGCATCTTCCCCAATATTTGGAACCAAGGACTGATCACTCCAATCCATAAAAGTGGAGACAAATTTGACCCCAATAACTACCGTGGAATATGTGTCAACAGTAACCTTGGGAAAATCCTCGGCATTATTATTAACAGCAGACTTGTACATTTCCTCAATGAAAACAATGTACTGAGCAAATGTCAAATTGGCTTTTTACCAAATTACCGTACAACAGACCATGTATTCTCCCTGCACACCCTAATTGACAAACAAACAAACAAAAACAAAGGCAAAGTCTTCTCATGCTTTGTTGATTTCAAAAAGGCCTTTGACTCAATTTGGCATGAGGGTCTGCTATACAAATTTATGGAAAGTGGTGTTGGGGGTAAAACATACGACATTATAAAATCCATGTACACAAACAACAAGTGTGCGGTTAAAATTGGCAAAAAAACACACATTTATTTCCACGGGGTCGTGGGGTTAGACAGGGATGCAGCTTAAGCCCCACCCTCTTCAACATATATATCAACAAATTGGTGAGGGCACTAGAACAGTCTGCATCACCCAGCCTCACCCTACTAGAATCTGAAGTCAAATGTCTACTGTTTGCTGATGATCTGGTGCTTCTGTCCCCAACCAAGGAAGGCCTACAGCAGCACCTAGATCTTATGCACAGATTCCGTCAGACCTGGGCCCTGACGGTAAATTCCAGTAAGACTAAAATAATGGTGTTCCAAAAAAGGTCCAGTTGCCAGGACCACAAATACAAATTCCATCTAGACACCGTTGCCCTCGAGCACACAAAAAACGATGCATACCTTAGCCTAAACATCAGTGCCACAGGTAACTTCCACAAAGCTGTGAACGATCTAAGAGACAAGGCAAGAAGGGCATTCTATGCCATCAAAAGGAACATAAATTTCAACATACCAATTAGGATCTGGCTAAAAATACTTGAATCAGTTATAGAACCCATTGCCCTTTATAGTTGTGAGGTCTGGGGTCCGCTCACCAACCAATAATTTTAAGAAAATGGGACAAACACCAAATTCAGACTCTGCATACAGAATTCTGCAAAAATACCCTCTGTGTACAACGTAAAACACAAAATAATGCATGCAGAGTAGAATTAGGCCGATACCCACTAATTATCAAAATCCAGAAAATAGATGTTAAATTCTACAACCACCTAAAAGGAAACAAGTCCCAAACCTTCCATAACAAACCCATCACCTACAGAGAGACGAACCTGGAGAAGAGTCCTAGGGCTCTGTTCACAAACACAAACACACCCTACAGAGCCCCAGGACAGCAACACAATTAGACCCAACCAAATCATGAGAAAACAAAAAGATAATTGCTTGGCACATTGGAAAGAATTAACAAAAAAAACAGAGCATATTAGAATGCTATTTGGCCCTACACAGAGAGTACACAGTGGCAGAATACCTGACCACTGTGACTGACCAAAACTTAAGGAAAGCTTTGACTATGTACAGACTCAGTGAGCATAGCCTTGCTATTGAGAAAGGCCGCCATAGGCAGACATGGCTCTCAAGAGAAGACAGGCTTTGTGCACACTGCCCACAAAATGAGGTGGAAACTGAGCTGCACTTCCTAACCTCCTGTCCAATGTATTTATTTATTTTATTTCACCTTTATTTAACCAGGTAGGCAAGTTGAGAACAAGTTCTCATTTACAATTGTGACCTGGCCATATTAGAGACACATATTTCCCTCAGATTACACTGACCCACAAAGAATTTGAAAACAAACCAGATTCTGATAAAGTCCCATATCTACTGGGTGAAATACCACAGTGTGCCATCACAGCAGCAAGATGTGTGACCTGTTGCCACAAGAAAAGGTCAACCAGTGAAGAACAAACACCATTGTAAAGACAACCCATATTTATGTTGATACATATTAAAACACTGTAATATAGACATAATATGACATTTGTAATGTCTTAATTCTTTTGAAACGACTGTATGTGTAATGTTTACTGTTAATTTTTATTGTTATTGTCTATTTCACTTGCTTTGGCAATGTTAACATGTGCTTTACATGCCAATAAAGCCCCTTGAATTGAAATTTAAAGAGACAGACAGACAGTCTCTCTGAGAGAGAGAGAGAGAGAGAGAGAGAGAGAGAGAGAGAGAGAGAGAGAGAGAGAGAGAGAGAGAGAGAGATGATATTTACTCTCCACCTGACTACACATAGTTCTAACTTCGAACCAGAGTAGTACTGTTCTCAGAGCTGATTGGCCCTCACACAGAGTAGTACTGTTCTCAGAGCTGATTGGCCCTCACACAGAGAGAGAGAAACACACTGTACATATAAAAAAGAACAAGACAATTCTGACATTTGGTTCACTTAATATAAGCAATTTGAAATGATTTACATTTGTACTTCTACTTTTGATACCTAAGTATATTTAAAACCAAATACTTTTACTCAAGTAGTATTTCACTGGGTGACTTTCACTTGAGTAATTTTCTATTAAGGTATCTATATTTTAAGGTACTTTTTCCACAGCTGCTGTTGTGCATGTGTGGTAAATTGGGTAGTTCTTCCACAGCTACTGCTATGCATGTGTGGCAAGTTGGGTACTTTTTCCACAGCTGCTGTTGTGCATGTGTGGCTTATCAGTCAAAGTGAAAGGTGAAGTGAGGACGCACACAGTCCCTCCTTGGGAAATAGAATAAGGCTCGATGCTTCCATCTGGTGGTCAATGATAATCAGTGAGTTTGAGAGAAAACTTTGGCATATTATCATGTGACTTTTATGCAAAATATCAATATGACCCACGTGTTATTTAGTTAGACGGTGAAATTAAAGATGGCCTAACATTACGTTTCCTCAATGAAAAAGCTTTATACAGTATGGATAGTTTAGGACCTGGTCTTCAATAATGAGTTTGTGAGCCAACTACTGTATTTGAAACGGTTTAATTCAACAATATGTACCAATATGTATCAAGCCATTTCATTTTGAAGGAATACATGCATTCAGTGGGTGTGGCTTGATCCGAGGGTTTTGAATATAATCCTTTGAAATCGAAAGTAGGAAAGTTTGAGGAAATAGAGACGCGTCCAATGACAGACCTTTTACTTTAAACAATACGCGCAACCGTTCGCTCAAAATGTCGAAATCGTCTGTCATGAAAATAAAACGCGTGAACGCAGTAAAGGTAAGCACTAACTCATGCACATGTTGTTAATAAATGTTAGGCGTTAATTGGGCTATTTTTTTTATTTATTTTACATCATATGTTCCCCCTTTAACTTTGTTCAAATGATTTCATAAGAGACACCTAGGTTACAACTGTGTTTCCTGCGAACAAAGATAAATTGTTCCATTTTGGTCTGTTACACACAATTTGTTTGTTAGGAATTGTAAAATCCATGTCATGCTTCCAGACAAAAGCGAAAGCAAAAAACAACCTGGCTAAACGGTTTCACTGGGCCACGTTCAGCAGGGTTGAACTGTTTGGGACGTTCAGATATAAATAGTTCATGTAGAACACGGACTCACATTGTCTCGATTCATGGCATGTATGTACAGACTCTGCAACGTTCGAGAAAGTTTGGTAACTGAACATGGCCCAGGGGTGTATTCATTACGAACCAAACGGAAGCAAACGGAGGGATCTACCTTAAATTTGTCCAATAGAAATTCTCGTTTGCGTTTTCCGTTTGGTGTTAACGGTTTGTGGCAAAACAGAATCAGCGTAATGATTACACTCCAGGTTTACGAGGTTGAGTGGGCGATCCAGGTATATAAAAAAAAATACTTTGCAGCCGACTGGAACACAACCTTTTTGTATAGTTGTGTGTGAAGGCTAATTTACAACAGATTACACAGTTATTACACAATACATCCTAGTTTAACATTGATCCTGCTTGTGAGTTTAAGATGTTTTACAGTAAAAGTTTAGTAAACACATTTTGCACCACTTACACACGTCTTTCTTTTCATCCCCTTGCCTTTAGGTGGAGAACTTCCACCAGTCTCTGTATCAACAGGTTAGTCACGTGTTTGCCTTATTGTGTTAACCACAAATGTGTGCTGGTGCGATGGCATTACCATTTGAAATAGAAAGGGGGCATGCTTTTGGGGGAGTTAGTACTTACCAAGTTCTGTTTTTTTTCTTTCAGGCAGATAATCTGTTTTCCAACTACATCCCATTGAAGATCTCTCAGCTGGACAACCTGCTGAAGGTAAGCCTCATTGATTAGTTCATGTGTCACGGGTCTGTTCCTTCCTACATTGTGAAATTGACCTTCCGTTCATCCTTCATCTCTCCTCCACCCTCTCTCTACCTCCCATCTCTCCCTCCCTCTCATCTCTCTCCCCCTCCACCCGCTACCTCCCTTCCATCTCTCCCTCCCTCTCCCCCTCCACCCCCTTCCTCTCATCTATCTCCCCCTCCCTCCACCCTCTCTCCCTCTACCTCCCTCTCCCGTCTTCTCATCTATCTCCCTCAACCCTCTACCTCCCTTCCTCTCTATCTCCCCTCCCTCTACCTCCCGTCTTCTCATCTATCTCCCTCCACCCTCTACCGCCCATCTTCTCATCTCTCTCCCTCTACCCGCTACCTCCCTTCCATCTCTCCCTCCCTCTCCCCCTCCACCCCCTTCCTCTCATCTATCTCCCCCTCCCTCCACCCTCTCTCCCTCTACCTCCATCTCCCGTCTTCTCATCTATCTCCCTCAACCCTCTACCTCCCTTCCTCTCATCTATCTCCCCTCCCTCTACCGCCCATCTTCTCATCTCTCTCCCTCTACCCTCTACCTCCCTTTCTCTCATCTATCTCTCCCTTCCTTCCTCCCTCCCTCCACCCTTTACCTCCCTTCCTCTCATCTATCTCTCCCTCCCTCCACCCTTTACCTCCCTTCCTCTCATCTCTCTCCCTTCCTCCCTCCCTCCACCCTTTAACCCCTTCCTCACATCTATCTCCCCACCCTCCACCCTCTACCTCCCGTCTTCTCATCTTTCCCTCCCTCCTCTACCTTCCGTCTTCTCATCTATCTCTCCCTCCACCCTCAACCTCCCTTCCTCTCATCTATCTCTCCCTCGCTCCACCCTTTACCTCATCTGTCTCCCTCAACCTCCCATCTATCTATCTATCTCTCCCTCCCTCTACCCTCTACCCCCCTCTACCTACCATCCATCTCTCCCTCCACCTCCCTTACCTCATCTCTCTCTCTCCCTCCACCCTCTAATCTATTTCTCCCTCCCTCCACCCTCTACCTCCCTCCCTCTCATCTATCTCTCCCATGTCTCTTCCAGGAGGATGAACTCAACCTCCCAGACCTGTCCACTCTCCAAGCCCCTCTGAATATCCCCATACCAGACCCTCCCACTGCGGAGGATGAGGTGACTGACGATCGTGCTCTTCTAACCAGATACAGTGCCTTGCGAAAGTATTCGGCCCCCTTGAACTTTGCAACCTTTTGCCACATTTCAGGCTTCAAACATAAAGATATAAAACTGTATTTTTTTGTGAAGAATCAACAACAAGTGGGACACAATCATGAAGTGGAACAACATTTATTGGATATTTCAAACTTTTTTAACAAATCAAAAACTGAAAAATTGGGCGTGCAAAATTATTCAGCCCCTTTACTTTCAGTGCAGCAAACTCTCTCCAGAAGTTCAGTGAGGATCTCTGAATGATCCAATGTTGACCTAAATGACTAATGATGATAAATACAATCCACCTGTGTGTAATCAAGTCTCCGTATAAATGCACCTGCACTGTGATAGTCTCAGAGGTCCGTTAAAAGCGCAGAGAGCATCATGAAGAACAAGGAACACACCAGGCAGGTCCGAGATACTGTTGTGAAGAAGTTTAAAGCCGGATTTGGATACAAAAAGATTTCCCAAGCTTTAAACATCCCAAGGAGCACTGTGCAAGCGATAATATTGAAATGGAAGGAGTATCAGACCACTGCAAATCTACCAAGACCTGGCCGTCCCTCTAAACTTTCAGCTCATACAAGGAGAAGACTGATCAGAGATGCAGCCAAGAGGCCCATGATCACTCTGGATGAACTGCAGAGATCTACAGCTGAGGTGGGAGACTCTGTCCATAGGACAACAATCAGTCGTATATTGCACAAATCTGGCCTTTATGGAAGAGTGGCAAGAAGAAAGCCATTTCTTAAAGATATCCATAAAAAGTGTCGTTTAAAGTTTGCCACAAGCCACCTGGGAGACACACCAAACATGTGGAAGAAGGTGCTCTGGTCAGATGAAACCAAAATTGAACTTTTTGGCAACAATGCAAAATGTTATATTTGGCGTAAAAGCAACACAGCTCATCACCCTGAACACACCATCCCCACTGTCAAACATGGTGGTGGCAGCATCATGGTTTGGGCCTGCTTTTCTTCAGCAGGGACAGGGAAGATGGTTAAAATTGATGGGAAGATGGATGGAGCCAAATACAGGACCATTCTGGAAGAAAACCTGATGGAGTCTGCAAAAGACCTGAGACTGGGACGGAGATTTGTCTTCCAACAAGACAATGATCCAAAACATAAAGCAAAATCTACAATGGAATGGTTCAAAAATAAACATATCCAGGTGTTAGAATGGCCAAGTCAAAGTCCAGACCTGAATCCAATCGAAAATCTGTGGAAAGAACTGAAAACTGCAGTTCACAAATGCTCTCCATCCAACCTCACTGAGCTCGAGCTGTTTTGCAAGGAGGAATGGGAAAAAATGTCAGTCTCTCGATGTGCAAAACTGATAGAGACATACCCCAAGCGACCCCAAGCGACTTACAGCTGTAATCGCAGCAAAAGGTGGCGCTACAAAGTATTAACTTAAGGGGGCTGAATAATTTTGCACGCCCAATTTTTCAGTTTTTGATTTGTTAAAAAAGTTTTAAATATCCAATAAATGTCGTTCCACTTCATGATTGTGTCCCACTTGTTGTTGATTCTTCACAAAAAAATACAGTTTTATATCTTTATGTTTGAAGCCTGAAATGTGGCAAAAGGTCGCAAAGTTCAAGGGGGCCGAATACTTTCGCAAGGCACTGTACATGTGTTGCATCCCAAATGGCACCCTGTGCACTACTATGGGTCCTGGTCAAAAGTAGTGCACTCTATAGGTAGTAGGGAATGCTGACCATATAGATCAACAGGATTTAATAACTTGACTGAGACGTCTTGGCTCCCCTCTTGGCTCCCTTAAGATGTCCACCATCATGGCTCTCCACCTTACTCTCTTATGTGAAGATCTCTTTACTCAGTTCCTGTAGAGTGGGGCGTCTCCAGTTGGTTTTTGGCTACAGACTGACTGACTGACGGCTATGACAATAGACTGACTGACTGAAGGCTATGACAATAGACTGACTGACTGATGGCTATGACAATAGACTGACTGACAGACTGACGGCTACTGACGGCTACAGGTAGAGACAGACTGACTGCTACAGACTGACGGCTACAGGTAGAGACTGACTGACGGCTACAGGTACAGACTGACTGACGGCTACAGGTACAGACTGACTGACGGCTACAGGTACAGACTGACTGACGGCTATAGGTCAAACTGACGGCTACAGGTACAGACTGACTGACTGCTACAGGTACAGACTGACTGACGGCTACAGGTACAGACTGACTGACTGCTAGAGACTGACTGATTTTTCTCCCTCCAGGAAATGGAGACTGACAAGAATGATGACGAGAAGAAGAAGAAGAAGAAAGGTGAGAGACAGCGGTCAGAGTCATGGCTGTCAACGTGTGGCTGTTGTTCCCTAGCTTAAGACCAACTATTTAAAACAGCCTTAGAAAATCATTCCAAGTAGTGTGTTGATTCAGTTCGTGTTATTCATTTTGTGTCTTTCAGCTCCAAGCTGTGGCCTTATCAAAGGGAATGAGAAGATTGTGAAGCTGCTGGACAGAGTGAAACCAGAGATCCTATCATTGAGAGAGACCATCATTACAGTAAGAATAATCAGATCCTATCACTGAGAGACCATCATTACAGTAAGAACAACCAGAGATACTATCACTGAGAGAGACCATCATTACAGTAAGAACAACCAGAGATCCTATCACTGAGAGAGACCATCATTACAGTAAGAACAACCAGAGATACAATCACTGAGAGAGACCATCATTACAGTAAGAATAACCAGAGATACAATCACTGAGAGAGACCATCATTACAGTAAGAATAACCAGAGATACAATCACTGAGAGAGACCATCATTACAGTAAGAACAACCAGAGATCCTATCACTGAGAGAGACCATCATTACAGTAAGAACAACCAGAGATCCTATCACTGAGAGAGACCATCATTACAGTAAGAACAACCAGAGATCCTATCACTGAGAGAGACCATCATTACAGTAAGAACAACCAGAGATCATATCACTGAGAGAGACCATCATTACAGTAAGAACAACCAGAGATACTATCACTGAGAGAGACCATCATTACAGTAAGAACAACCAGAGATCCCATCACTGAGAGAGACCATCATTACAGTAAGAATAATCAGATCCTATCACTGAGAGACCATCTTTACAGTAAGAACAACCAGAGATACTATCACTGAGAGAGACCATCATTACAGTAATAACAACCAGAGATACTATCACTGAGAGAGACCATCATTACAGTAAGAATAATCAGATCCTATCACTGAGACCATCATTACAGTAAGAATAACCAGAGATACTATCACTGAGAGAGACCATCATTACAGTAAGAATAACCAGAGATACTATCACTGAGGGAGACCATCATTACAGAATAACCAGAGATACTGTCACTGAGAGAGACCATCATTACAGTAAGAACAACCAGAGATACAATCACTGAGACCATCATTACAGTACGAATACAATAGAAGAAACAGTGACATCTTGTGGTGAACTGAAAGAGCTGAAAATGCTGGTGAAGATGAACATATTCTGTCATTGGGTGTGTTGTCTTAGGTGTCCTGCTGGATTCAGCATCTCATCCCCAAAATAGAGGATGGGAACGACTTTGGCGTTGCAATCCAGGTAAATGGTCAACACTTGTTCATCTTTAAAGTCAAGTGGTCATTCCTGAAATAGGGGTTAAGCTGCTACAGATGGAAATGTATTCTCCTGAGGCCTCATTTCTAACCGTTGTGTAAAATGTCACACTAAATATCTGAATGCGACATTTTTTTAAAATACATACGTCTACAAATATGGATTTTTAGAAAAACTTAAAACGCTCGTCATACATACGCATGTTTCCCGCTATAAAAATCAGCCATCCTAAAACTGTGCGCGTGTGAACGAGCGTTATAACGCCGTCTGGAAAGCGCCCTCCATTCACCTTTCATGTTGACAATAACTCCCTTTTATTTGCTGTATAGTTTGGAACTGTTGGCATTAGGCCACGACAGTTTCTAAAAGAAGGAGCAAATTTGATCAAATGTTTTGAGGTATTGGCAGAATGCTTTAATCTTTTGAAGTAACATGCTGTATTTGGCAAACCACTGGGACCGTTTCTGAAAGAAAACGAGGGCAAATTGTTGTGGACCTGTCAGCAGAACGTTTGAATTGAACAATGTTTTGAATCGACTTCTCCCCCAACCAACCTAAATATGCTGGTCTGCCCCCCGAATTCTGAAACATTGTATAGGATAGTCCAATTTTTGAAAATATATATTACTGTACTAGCATATGTGCTTTAGTGTAAAAAAAAAAAAATACAATAAATAAACTGATCGCCTGTTAAATTTGACTGTGTATTATAAACTGTGCTGCCTATGGGATCGCATACAGCAACATTTTAAATACATAGCCCATCTATTTACTAGGCCCAATTAAATGCGATGCGCATGGTAATTTGTTGTACGGCCCCTTCGGGGTATATGAACCCGTCACCGCTAGAAAACGCAAGGAATTTATTCCGCAATAGTTATTAAAAATAAAATAGGATAAAAAAAAAAAACTACACGTATGTATGACTTTATTTTAGATTCCCCAAATAAAATGCTTAGATTTTTCACTCTTCTCACTAGCCCAATGGCTGTAATCTTGTTTTTTAAGCATGGTCATCACATCCTCCATTTGCACATCCTTACCTGCCTGCTTTCAATATAATACTTCTTCCACTAGAAAATGTAAGTTTGTATGTAGGTTAAAGAACATTCTCATGCCATGTTAAGTTTAAAAAAATATATATCTTAACTGTTGTGGGGGGAAACTGCTTCATGCCTGTTTTTTGGGGGGGGGGGGGGGGGGGGGTAGATTTTGTAAGTAGCGTTTATAAATGAGGCTCATGGTGTTTCATCAAAATGGACATGTCCTCGTGCTTATTATATCCAGGAGAAAATCTTGGAGAGAATCGCTGCAGTGAAGACAAAAGTGGACGGCTTCCACACCAACATTAACAAGTAGGACACATTTTCATGCTTTCAAGTAACCCAGAGATCTTGGAGGTCATTATACATTTGACGAATTAAAAATATTATACATGTGACCGTCACTATTGTTCCTTCAGGTACTTTTCAGAGAGGGGTGATGCAGTGGCTAAAGCCTCCAAGTCAACTCATGTGGTGAGAATTGCCATTTGTAGACACTACCAAATTCTGTATTCAACTATGACCTGATGTCGTAACACATCTCTCCTTGTCCTCTTCCTTCCTCATCCCTGTTCCTCCTCCTCCTCCTTGTCCTCGTCCTTCCTCATCCCGGTGTTTCTCCTCCTCCTCCTCCTTGTCCTCTTCCTTCCTCATCCCTGTGTTTCTCCTCCTTCCTCATCCTGATGTCGTAACACATCTCTCCTTGTCCTCGTCCTTCCTCATCCCTGTGTTTCTCCTCCTCCTTCCTCATCCTGATGTCGTAACATCTCTCCTTGTCCTCGTCCTTCCTCATCCCTGTTTCTCCTCCTCCTTGTCCTCTTCCTTCCTCATCCCTGTGTTTCTCCTCCTCCTTGTCCTCTTCCTTCCTCATCCCTGTTCCTCCTCCTCCTCCTTGTCCTCGTCCTTCCTCATCCCGGTGTTTCTCCTCCTCCTCCTCCTCCTTGTCCTCTTCCTTCCTCATCCCTGTGTTTCTCCTCCTCCTTCCTCATCCTGATGTCGTAACATCTCTCCTTGTCCTCATCCTTCCTCATCCCTGTTTCTCCTCCTCCTTGTCCTCTTCCTTCCTCATCCCTGTGTTTCTCCTCCTCCTTGTCCTCTTCCTTCCTCATCCCCGTTTCTCTTCCTCCTCCTTGTCCTTCCTCATCCCTGTGTTTCTCCTCCTCCTCGTCCTTCCTCATCCCTGTTTCTCCTCCTCCTTGTCCTTCCTCATCCCTGTTTCTCCTCCTCCTTGTCCTCTTCCTTCCTCATCCCTGTTTCTCCTCCTCCTTGTCCTCTTCCTTCCTCATCCCTGTTTCTCCTCCTCGTCCTCTTCCTTCCTCATCCGTTTCTCCTTCTTGTCCTCGTCCTTCCTCATCCCTGTGTTTCTCCTCCTCGTCCTCTTCCTTCCTCATCCCTGTGTTTCTTCTCCTCCTTGTCCTCGTCCTTCCTCATCCCTGTTTCTCCTCTTCCTTCCTCATCCCCATTTTTTCCTCCTCCTCCTTGTCCTCGTCCTTCCTCATCCCTGTGTTTCTCCTCCTCCTTGTCCTCTTCCTTCCTCATCCCTGTGTTTCTCCTCTTCCTTCCTCATCCCTGTGTTTCTCCTCCTCCTCCTCATCTGTGTTTCTCCTCGTCCTCTTCCTTCCTCATTCCTGTGTTTCTCCTCCTTCTGGTTAAAATCAGATGGACTACCGCTCACTGGTCCATGAGAAGGATGAGGCTGTCTACTCTGACATCAGAGTCATCCTCCTGGACATCCGTGGCTTCTATGTGAGTGACTGATTTAATCTCAAATGGCACCCTATTTCCTATATAGTGCACTACTTTTGACAAAGGTAGTGCACTATACAGTACCATTTGGGAGAGGCAAGATACTATCAAAAAAGAGACAAAAAAAATCTACTTAAGCACAGGAAGCATAGAAATAGTGCATATAGAACTGATCTACAATTTCTTAGGCTTTCTTTCAATGAGGACGACAGATCTATAACTCACATTTCTATGTGAATTTGGTCAAAAAAAGGTACATATTGCAGCTTTAATAAGTCAATCTATAAGTAAACAAGTGAAGGTCACTCATAAATTAACGTTTTGTCAGATGTTTTCATACCTCAAAAGTAGACGCAACGTCAAGATGAAACCATTTCCCACAACGTCTGTTGTTTAGATCCAGCTATAGGCCTATAGGGGGCGGCAGCGTAGCCTAGTGGTTAGAGCGTTGAGACTAGTAACCGAAAGGTTGCAAGATCGAATCCTCGATCTCCTAAAAATCTGTTGTTCTGTCCCTGAAAGAGGCAGTTAACTCACTGTTCCCCGGTAGGCCGTCATTCTAAATAAGAAGTTGTTCTTAACTGCCTTGCCTAGTTAAATATAAGGTTAAAAAAATATATTTAAAAAAAAATGAAAAGATAAAACCAGCAGTACAAGACCACTCACTTCAATGTTTGTGTGTGTTGCAGGCAGAACTGTATGACATCATCAGCAAGAACCTGGAAAAAGTGACCAATCCGAAAGGAGAAGAGAAGCCCTCAATGTACTGAGATGCATGAGAGGAGGAGGAGGAAGTAGCCTGGTCCCAGATTTCGTTGTACTCTTTCCTTGTCAAGCAACATGACAAGGATTTGGCACAAACAGGCTGGCGCCCAGGTGAAGGGATGAAGAGGAATGAGAGAATAGTGGGGTTGAATTCATTTCAACCACGTGAAATTTTCCAGGTGTATACTACAATACCAATCAACACTCAATCAGTGCTGTTTCTATTTGTACATCAGCCACAGTGTCCAGATTAGCCTGTTGTTTTTTTTCATGCTAATAAACTCATCTTAATATTGAACCTAGAGACTAAATGATGATTTTCAACTCTGGAAGCAACAGATACACTATTAAAAACACGAGACACACCATAAAACAGGCTGTAGATCACCTGCTGGGGTGTCGATGAACGGCGGTGATTTCTAACGTGTAGAATTGTCGGGAAATAAACAGAAAATGACATCCGATGTTCTGTGGTGAGGAGAAGAGAGAGGACAGTCAACCCACGGCCGAAGTTCATGATGCTCTGCCTCGTCCTTTAGGAGCTACAAATGAACACACTGGGAGTTGTTTATTTTCAATCACTGTGATTTATTTATAACAAAAACAAAAAAATGTTGACTGTTTCTCACCACTAAAGTAGAAATGGTTGACGTCATACATGTCTAAGTTCCAACCAACTGTTGCTCTGTACACAAACCTTTATCAAGCCTTCATTAGGAAAAAAAAACTAAACTTTTGTTAATTATTTTCTCAAAACTAAAAACAAAAGAACCATAATAAAACATCATCACAAACTGAGGAAAGTAAGTACTGCTAGGAAGGCAAGTATACATCCACAACGTAAAACAATGTTTTCAGCAAAATGTTATGTTCATACTTCGGGCCCTTCACCTCCAGGTATGAGCTGGAAAAGAGAAGGATACAACAGAATGGGTCAGGACAATCAGCATACGGCCTGCTGCGTCAAACATTTCACAATCTAGTAAAAAAGGTTAAGAAAAGCCTCGTTCTGAGCAAGAATGGCCCATATAGACAGGAGCCTATTTCCTGTTTCCGTAATGTACGGCAGCTGGATAGGATGGTGGTCTGTCGCACTCCATTTGACAATCAGATAATAAATCTGTAGTATGTCATAATATGCTCACCATGGTGATGTTGTTGCCGTTGAGCAGTATCTGATCCAGTTTGGTGATCCTCCTTCCCTCCGGTGTGATTTCACTAAAAAAACAAGAGAGTCGTCAAGAGGAAAGATTCAACACCTGTCCTACACCAGGGTACCTCTGTAGAGCTGAAAGAATCGGGACAGGTTGAAGCTGTGTGGTGATAGGCTCCTGCTGAAGCTCTTCACCTCCAATGGGTTTACTGGATTTAGCAACATAATGCTCTTAAGATGGCGCCGGAGAGGAAGGCAGACGTTTTACGTGTCCCCAACCTAGTGTTTTGTTTGTTTATTTGCAACTTGTTTTTTTAAAACGTATTTTTGTACACAATGTTGCCGCTACCGTCTCTTATGACCGAAAATAACTTGCAGTAATCCTGATGTCTGGTAGAATCCTATTTTTTCCTTTCGGGAGTCTGACACGAAGGATACACTGTTTTCTCGGGAACAGGCCCAGATCCCTGCGATTTGAGTGAAGATGAGGCGGAGAAAAAAAAAGGGGGCCAAAGGGCGGGGCTGCCTTTTGAGAATTCGTAGGTGATCGAATAAACCACCGCTTCCCTCCATTCTACTAGCAAACGTGCAATCTTTGGAGAATAAAATTAACGAGCTACGCAGGAAGAATAAACTACCGACAGGACATTAAACACTAACATCTTATGCTTCACGGAGTCGTGGCTAAATCATTATCTACAGACACTATCAACATATAGCTGGCTGGTCAGACGCTGCACCGGCGTCTGGTTAGACAAGGGGTGGAGGACTATTTATGTATTTCTGTAAATAACAGCTGGTGCACGATATCCAAGCAAGTCTCTAGTTATTGCTCACCTGAGGTAGAGTATCTCATGATAAGCTGTAGACCACACTATCTACCTAGAGAGTTTATCTGTATTTTGTTGTTTACAAACCACCACAGTCAGAGGCTGGCACTTAGACAGCACTGAATGAGCTGTATTCCACCATAAGCAAACAAGAAACCGCTCACCCAAAGGCGGCGCTCCTAGTAGATGTTAAATGTGCAACCAGAGGGAAAAGAACTCTGGGACCACCTATACTCCACACACAGAGATTAATACAAATCTCTCCCCTGCCCTCCATTTGGCAAATATGACCATAATTCCATCCTCATGATTCCTGCTTACAAGCAAAAATTAAAGCAGGAAACACCAGCGACTAGATCAATAAAAAAAAGTGGTCAGATGAAGCAGTTGCTGAGCTACAGGACTGTTTTGCTAACACAGACTGGAATATATTCTGGAATTCCTCCAATGGCATTGAGGAGTACAACACATCAGTCAATGGCTTTATCAATAAGTGCATTGATGACGTCGTCCATAAAGAGACCGTAAGTACAAACCCCAACCAGAAGCCATGGATTACAGGCAGAATCCGCACTGAGCTAAAGCTGCCGCTTTCAAGGAGTGGAAATCTAACCCGGAAGCTTATAAGAAATCCCACTATGCCCTCAGATGAACCATCAAACAGGCAAAGGGTCAATACAGGACTAAGATCGAGTCGTACTACATCGGCTCTGATGCTCATCGTATGTGGCAGGGCTTGCAAACCATTACAGACTACAAAGGGAAGCAGATCCACAGATGATGCAATCTCTATTGCACTCCACACTGCCCTTTCCCACCTGAACAAAAGGAACACCTATGTGAGAATGCTACTGACTACAGTTCAGCGTTCAACACCATAGTGCCCTCAAAGCTAAGGACCCTGGGACTAAACACCTCCCCCTGCAACTGGATCCTGCACTTCCTGACGGGCCGCACCCAGGTTGTAAGGGTAGGTAACAACACATCCACCACGCTGATCCTCAACATAGGGGACCCTCAGGGGTGTGTGCTCAGTTACACTCATGACTGCACAGCCAGGCACGACTCTAACATCATCATTAATTTTGCAGATGACACAACAGTGGTCGGCCTGATCACAGACAACGATACAGCATATAGGGAGGAGGTCAGAGACCTGGCCATGTGGTGCCAGGACAACAACCTCTCCCTCAACATGATCAAGACAAAGGAGATTATTGTGGACTGCAGGAAAAAGAGGACAGAGCACACCCCCATTCTCATCGACGGGGCTGCAGTGGAGGAGATTGAGAGCTTCAAGTTCATTGGTGTCCAACAAACTAACATGATCCAAGACAGCCATTTAGAGGGCATGACAAAACCTATTCCCTCTCAGGAGACTGAAAAGATTTGGCATGGGTCCTCAGATCCTCAAAAGGTTTGACAGCTGCACCATCGAGCGCATCCTGACTGGTTGCATCACGGCCTGTCATGGCAACTGCTCGGGCCTCCGAACGCAAGGCACCACAAAGGGTAGTGTGAATGGGTAAAGCTTCCTGCCATCCAGGACCTCTATACCAGGCGGTGTCAGAGGAAGGCCCTAAAAATTATCAAAGACTACAGCCACCCTTTCAGTTCTCCCCAAGTGCATAGGTGGGCTAGCTAGGGTTGTTTTCTAGACAGGGCCCAAGAGAGCAATCCATAGAGGCTATCATTCACTACTTTTAATTAAAGCACTATGAGCCCTGGTTGAAAGTAGTGCACTATATTGGGAATAGAGTGTCATTTGGGACACACACTATGTATAAGCAGCCGTGTGATTCCACTCCATGTAAGTGAACTGTAATACTTGTGTACTTACAATTCTGTCACGTCCTCGAGCACCATGTCTGAAGTTGGGTGAAGGATAATCTGTACATTGACAAACTAAATGATTACAGTAGGGCAAACGTTTAAATTCAACAACGACTGGTTTTGTACAACGTACCATACTTCTGCAGCGGTAGCAAACCCTCCTCCTAGAGAGTGACTGGAGGGGGTAAGGCCTTTTGCTCCAGCCCTATACAAACACACCCGTTTCAGATAGTCGAGGTCCGAATGAGCGGCTGGTTAATACAAGCGGGTGTGTTGGTTAGATTAGGGCTGGAGAGCAAAACCCTACGCTCCGATAGGATTTCCCACAGCTCTACAACAATGAAGGATAAATAATTAGATGTTTCGTAGGACGTTTGTGTAAAGGATACTGACAAAATCGTCGAAACCCAACAGGGTGCCAACAATTTCTTTGTCGTTCTTCATGACGATATGGATTCGGGAACCTATACATTTGTCCACGAGCTCTGAAAGAACACAAGAAAAACATGTTGAAATCACAGACTGACGATCAAGAGAACTACATGCTTTTGTGTCAGGCTTCCAGCAACCTAACGCACATCTTGATTCTGCTAGGTGTAATCATTGTACAGACAGATGACCATGACTAATGTTTTATTTGACTGAATCAAGTGGGTTAGTGATGGGCTGGAACAAAAGCCTGCACCTGGGACTGCAGGACCTGATTTGGAGAAGCCCAAACATTCCCGCGAGAGTTTGAATTTGGCTAATCTGGTTGGTTGCCTAGTTCGCTAGCGTTGTTTCAAAATGTAGTTAGCTAACTTAATTTGAAAATATATAAATGAAAGTCATATGGCATGAATGTAATACAGAAAATTGCTGTACTTGAAACATTTAGCTCATATCTGTGACATCCTGGCCGGCGGGTAAGGTTTGGCTACTTTTGCTCCTTAGCTAGCTAACGTTAGCTAGCTTTGCAATGCGGACATGCTACAACTACTAGTTTACATGACTCCTGCATTACATATCTGTAAATGGGTATATTTCAATACAACCCCGCATTGAGCGTTACCGACGTGCTTGTTATCTGTATAATTTCATACACAATATGAAGAAAATCACACAAACCAAGTGGGAGCAACTGTGACGGATTTGTAGCTGGAGTGGCTGCCATGTTTCGTTTGAAGAAAGGCGGAAGTAATCGATTGACCTATCAACCCAAAAAATAATCAGACTGAAACAATCAAACACTGATGTTTTATTGTATCCAAGCACTGAGAGGGGGTCGTTTTCATTATGACTATGGTCAATTAAATCATAAATTCACTGATTTGATGCAGTCCAAACAGAATAGAAAATGGGATTATTTGATTCGGTGAAAAATGATTAATGAAAACATTCATTAAAGAGTCAAGGCCCAAAGCGGCGGCGCTTCATTTTGAATGACGTCATCCCGCTACTGGAACAGAGGAGGCGGAAGAGAAAGTCCCTTGGGTAGATTGTGTGACTGCGGACGTCGATTCCAGGAACACCTAAAAGAGCAGCTCCAGTTCATTTCAACGCTGTTTACATTGATCTCTCAAGTGGAAAACAACACATAACTGCCCAAAAATATCGGGGGCCATGGAGTTGAATGGCAAAGAGGAACTCAAAGGACCCGTGTTGCATATCGTGGTAGTCGGATTTCACCACAAGAAAGGCTGTCAGGTACGTCAATCTCGTGAGGCATGCTAACTAGGAAGTCTGGGCAGTGGAGATCCATAAAGCACACTAGCTGCTGCCCAGGCAACTATTAGCAGAAAATAGTGGAGAGCTGCTCCTACTAGGAGGCTACATTACGCGTCAAGCAGAGCATTGGGTAAGGGCTGGGGGTGTGAGTGAATGAGCTGTTTAGTTATTTGACTGATTAGCAACAGTAACAACAACCCAGACAGGGACTTTTGCTGTTGGGTCATTCCACGTAATTTCAACAAGCCATGTACTCACAATCTCAGATAGTTTTGAAATCGTGTTCTGTAGTTAGAAACAGATACAATGAGCATTCCTGACACATTATTTTATCACTGAGAAGAATGTAACTAATTGATTGCACACAAATTGGTCATTTTAATTTATGGGATTGATTTAATCTTCAATAAATATTGTACCTAACATCCGATTTGAAACACAATTCTTCCTAAACAATGAGTACGACACGAGGAATCTAATACAATTATCAATAGGTCTCTTGTGTTTATGACGTGCATCACATTTTTTTCCTTTGCAACTTTGCTTCGAAAACCAATAGCTTTTGCTCATGATGAAAATAAATTGTGTGGTCGTCCTCCAAAATATCAAGCCATTTCTCCATCCATGAAAACGGGGTGTCAGGGAGCCTTGTGGTTGGGCCAGTAACCGAATCCCCGAGGTGACAAGGTAAAAATCTGTCGTTCTGCTGTTCCCCGGTAGGCTGTCATTATAAATAAATCAAATCAAATCAAATTTTATTTGTCACATACACATGGTTAGCAGATGTTAATGCGAGTGTAGCGAAATGCTTGTGCTTCTAGTTCTGACAATGCAGTAATAACCAACAAGTAATCTAACTAACAATTCCAAAACTACTGTCTTGTACACAGTGTAAGGGGATAAAGAATATGTACATAAGGATATATGAATGAGTGATGGTACAGAGCAGCATAGGCAAGATACAGTAGATGGTATCGAGTACAGTATATACATATGAGATGAGTATGTAAACAAAGTGGCATAGTTAAAGTGGCTAGTGATACATGTATTACATAAGGATACAGTCGATGGTATAGAGTACAGTATATACGTATGCATATGAGATGAATAATGTAGGGTAAGTAACATTATATAAGGTAGCATTGTTTAAAGTGGCTAGTGATATATTTACATCATTTCCCATCAATTCCCATTATTAAAGTGGCTGGAGTTGAGTCAGTGTCAGTGTGTTGGCAGCAGCCACTCAATGTTAGTGGTGGCTGTTTAACAGTCTGATGGCCTTGAGATAGAAGCTGTTTTTCAGTCTCTCGGTCCCAGCTTTGATGCACCTGTACTGACCTCGCCTTCTGGATGATAGCGGGGTGAACAGGCAGTGGCTCGGGTGGTTGTTGTCCTTGATGATCTTTATGGCCTTCCTGTAACATCGGGTGGTGTAGGTGTCCTGGAGGGCAGGTAGTTTGCCCCCGGTGATGCGTTGTGCAGACCTCACTACCCTCTGGAGAGCCTTACGGTTGTGGGCGGAGCAGTTGTCGTACCAGGCGGTGATACAGCCCGACAGGATGCTCTCGATTGTGCATCTGTAGAAGTTTGTGAGTGCTTTTGGTGACAAGCCAAATTTCTTCAGCCTCCTGAGGTTGAAGAGGCGCTGCTGCGCCTTCTTCACGATGCTGTCTGTGTGAGTGGACCAATTCAGTTTGTCTGTGATGTGTATGCCGAGGAACTTAAAACTTGCTACCCTCTAAGGATATATATATTTTTTTTATTATTCTTATTATTTTTTTGATTACTTATAAATAAGGATTTGTTCGTAACTGACTTGCCTAGTTACATAAAGGTTGAATACATTTCTTTTTTTTTTTTTAAAAGCTGGTCAGTTTGTCCTTCTCTTAGGCTTAATTGTGTCCATGAAACGGCACCTTAGTGTGTGGTTTGTTCCATTTAAAAAAGGTCTAGATTAGTTATACCATTCCTGGCAATTGGTGAATACGCAAACCATTTTTATTTTACCTTTATTTAACTAGGCAAGTCAGTTAAGAACAAATTCTTATTTTCAATGACGTTCTAGGAACAGTGAGTTAACTGCCTGTTCAGGGGCAGAACGACAGATTTGTACCTTGTCAGCTCGGGGGTTTGAACTTGCAACCTTCCGGTTACTAGTCCAACGCTCTAACCCTGCCGCCCCTGCTACTGCAGTTCTAATTTGTCAATGTAATGGTCTCTAATGGTTTTCGATGGTAAAAGTCCCAAACACACACAGTATAGTGTTTTTTTTTTTAATGGTATTGTGTTGGGAAGGATTACGACCCAAATTGGAGGTTCGGTATTTATTCATATTTATTAAAGATGATATGAATGCAATACATTAAAATGACCAATGTGGGGGCACTCGATTATCTTCATTCCTCTGAGATCATAATCTCATCTGTTTCTATTCACAGAAAGAAAGAAAAAAGATTTCAGAACAATCTGAGCTGGTGGGTGTTGAAATCCTGTTTCTTGTGCTTTTTGAAGTGGAATGACTCTGTTCTGTTCAACCCACCAGTGGTTGACTGACAAGACACTAGTGCCTGGTAGTCACTGATCACCTGTTTTATGAACCAGCACAGATCGGGACAGGCCAGCAGGGATTTTTTTTTTTTGTTGCTCAGTATCTTTGTTGCATAACACAGTTGTAAACAATTAGGGACCACCTTGTTGGCTTACCTAGAATTATTCAAAGTGCATGGTCGGGCTATATTGTGAAGAACTACAATCAATGTCATTTACTGAAAAGTCTATAATCAATCAGAATTTAATTTGCACTTTTCCCTGACATGAGATCTTATCTCCTCACGGCTAATTTCCTCGCTCTTGGCCAGAGGTTTTTATTTCGACCTGCCAATGTTTGTACTGCTAGCCTATACTCCCTCAGTCATGTGACTGTTATTGAAGAATGTATCATACGCGAATCCATCTATACACACAGTCTACTCCCTCAGTCATGTGACTGTTATTGAAGAATGTATCATACGCAAATCCATCTATACACACAGTCTACTCCCTCAGTCATGTGACTGTTATTGAAGAATGTATCATACGCGAATCCATCTATACACACAGTCTACTCCCTCAGTCATGTGACTGTTATTGAAGAATGTATCATACGCGAATCCATCTATACACACAGTCTACTCCCTCAGTCATGTGACTGTTATTGAAGAATGAATCATACGCGAATCCATCTATACACACAGTCTACTCCCTCAGTCATGTGACTGTTATTGAAGAATGTATCATACGCGAATCCATCTATACACACAGTCTACTCCCTCAGTCATGTGACTGTTATTGAAGAATGAATCATACGCAAATCCATCTATACACACAGTCTACTCCCTCAGTCATGTGACTGTTATTGAAGAATGAATCATACGCAAATCCATCTATACACACAGTCTACTCCCTCAGTCATGTGACTGTTATTGAAGAATGTATCATACGCGAATCCATCTATACACACAGTCTACTCCCTCAGTCATGTGACTGTTATTGAAGAATGTATCATACGCGAATCCATCTATACACACAGTCTACTCCCTCAGTCATGTGACTGTTATTGAAGAATGTATCATACGCGAATCCATCTATACACACAGTCTACTCCCTCAGTCATGTGACTGTTATTGAAGAATGTATCATACGCGAATCCATCTATACACACAGTCTACTCCCTCAGTCATGTGACTGTTATTGAAGAATGTATCATACGCAAATCCATCTATACACACAGTCTACTCCCTCAGTCATGTGACTGTTATTGAAGAATGTATCATACGCGAATCCATCTATACACACAGTCTACTCCCTCAGTCATGTGACTGTTATTGAAGAATGTATCATACGCGAATCCATCTATACACACAGTCTACTCCCTCAGTCATGTGACTGTTATTGAAGAATGTATCATACGCGAATCCAAATCCATCTATACACACAGTCTACTCCCTCAGTCATGTGACTGTTATTGAAGAATGTATCATACGCGAATCCAAATCCATCTATACACACAGTCTACTCCCTCAGTCATGTGACTGTTATTGAAGAATGTATCATACGCGAATCCATCTATACACACAGTCTACTCCCTCAGTCATGTGACTGTTATTGAAGAATGTATCATACGCGAATCCATCTATACACACAGTCTACTCCCTCAGTCATGTGACTGTTATTGAAGAATGTATCATACGCGAATCCATCTATACACACAGTCTACTCCCTCAGTCATGTGACTGTTATTGAAGAATGTATCATACGCGAATCCATCTATACACACAGTCTACTCCCTCAGTCATGTGACTGTTATTGAAGAATGTATCATACGCGAATCCATCTATACACACAGTCTACTCCCTCAGTCATGTGACTGTTATTGAAGAATGAATCATACGCGAATCCAAATCCATCTATACACACAGTCTACTCCCTCAGTCATGTGACTGTTATTGAAGAATGTATCATACGCGAATCCATCTATACACACAGTCTACTCCCTCAGTCATGTGACTGTTATTGAAGAATGTATCATACGCGAATCCAAATCCATCTATACACACAGTCTACTCCCTCAGTCATGTGACTGTTATTGAAGAATGTATCATACGCAAATCCATCTATACACACAGTCTACTCCCTCAGTCATGTGACTGTTATTGAAGAATGTATCATACGCGAATCCATCTATACACACAGTCTACTCCCTCAGTCATGTGACTGTTATTGAAGAATGTATCATACGCGAATCCATCTATACACACAGTCTACTCCCTCAGTCATGTGACTGTTATTGAAGAATGTATCATACGCGAATCCATCTATACACACAGTCTACTCCCTCAGTCATGTGACTGTTATTGAAGAATGTATCATACGCAAATCCATCTATACACACAGTCTACTCCCTCAGTCATGTGACTGTTATTGAAGAATGTATCATACGCGAATCCATCTATACACACAGTCTACTCCCTCAGTCATGTGACTGTTATTGAAGAATGTATCATACGCGAATCCATCTATACACACAGTCTACTCCCTCAGTCATGTGACTGTTATTGAAGAATGTATCATACGCGAATCCAAATCCATCTATACACACAGTCTACTCCCTCAGTCATGTGACTGTTATTGAAGAATGTATCATACGCAAATCCAAATCCATCTATACACACAGTCTACTCCCTCAGTCATGTGACTGTTATTGAAGAATGTATCATACGCGAATCCATCTATACACACAGTCTACTCCCTCAGTCATGTGACTGTTATTGAAGAATGTATCATACGCGAATCCATCTATACACACAGTCTACTCCCTCAGTCATGTGACTGTTATTGAAGAATGTATCATACGCGAATCCAAATCCATCTATACACACAGTCTACTCCCTCAGTCATGTGACTGTTATTGAAGAATGTATCATACGCGAATCCAAATCCATCTATACACACAGTCTACTCCCTCAGTCATGTGACTGTTATTGAAGAATGTATCATACGCAAATCCAAATCCATCTATACACACAGTCTACTCCCTCAGTCATGTGACTGTTATTGAAGAATGTATCATACGCGAATCCATCTATACACACAGTCTACTCCCTCAGTCATGTGACTGTTATTGAAGAATGTATCATACGCGAATCCATCTATACACACAGTCTACTCCCTCAGTCATGTGACTGTTATTGAAGAATGTATCATACGCGAATCCATCTATACACACAGTCTACTCCCTCAGTCATGTGACTGTTATTGAAGAATGTATCATACGCGAATCCATCTATACACACAGTCTACTCCCTCAGTCATGTGACTGTTATTGAAGAATGAATCATACGCGAATCCAAATCCATCTATACACACAGTCTACTCCCTCAGTCATGTGACTGTTATTGAAGAATGTATCATACGCGAATCCATCTATACACACAGTCTACTCCCTCAGTCATGTGACTGTTATTGAAGAATGTATCATACGCGAATCCATCTATACACACAGTCTACTCCCTCAGTCATGTGACTGTTATTGAAGAATGTATCATACGCGAATCCATCTATACACACAGTCTACTCCCTCAGTCATGTGACTGTTATTAAAGAATGAATCATACGCAAATCCAAATCCATCTATACGCACAGTCACTGCCTGCAATGTTGTTGTCACTGTGGTTTCAAGGATTAGCCTAAAGTTTAGTGAGTCATTTGACAAAATTTTAAGGAGAGCTTGACAGACACGATGGACTACAAGGGCAGTGTTTACGCCTGGTAATTACCCTAGTGAAAGGTTGTGTGTGGGGGTGTGTGTGTGTGTGTGTGTTTGCATGCATGCAGAAAGAGTCCACCTGCTCATCCAGTCAGGAAATGAACAGGGACAAGATAATACCTCAAGTGTATTCCAATAATAATAATAATCTACAGAGCTTCTGAAGAGAGTAGGGACTATCCCTTCTGAGGCACACCATAAAGAATGGACGGGGAGATACACCAAACGTGTTTTCAACAACCACAATTTGCCCAAAGGCCTTGTTGTATGTTCATGCACATGAGCCTTTAATAAACAGCAGACGCTAGGGCCTGTTCTGCTTCTGCAACCACAGACTGGACAAATTATTATTCTTCAATTCAATTTGTATTAGTGTCTGTTTAGTTTCTGCTCCTAAAATTGTTTCCAGATTATTTCTAAGTACCCTTTCTGTCAGGAACCATAGAGCCAGCATTCCATGTCAGCATAGGTATCTCCCGTTGTCTTGGCAATTCTCACATTACATGCTTTTTACTCTTTAAATTATTATTTTTTATCACAAACAATTTTTTTCAGAAAATCATGATGATTTTAGTCCATTTTTTAGACCTGTACATGCCTCCTGTCAGACTCTATGATGTGTGAACCGTGACAACATCTTGGAGTCGTTATCCTGTCAGACTCTATGATGTGTGAACCGTGACAATACGGAAAATTTCAGGAAAGTGCCGTTGTAAAAACTATCAAGTGCTATGATGAAACTGTCTCTCATGAGGACCGCCACAGGAAAGGAAGACCCAGAGTTGCTTCTGCTGCAGAGGACAAGTACATTGGAGTGACTACTTTGAGAAACAGACACCTCACAAGTCCTCAACTGGCAGCTTCATTAAATAGTACCCGCAAAACACCAGTCTCAACGTCAACAGTGAAGAGGCGACTCCGGGATGTTGGCCTTCTAGGCAGAGTTCCTCTGTCCAGTCTCAACTTCAACAGTGAAGAGGCGACTCCGGGATGTTGGCCTTCTAGGCAGAGTTCCTCTGTCCAGTCTCAACGTTAACAGTGAAGAGGCGACTCCGGGATGTTGGCCTTCTAGGCAGAGTTCCTCTGTCCAGTCTCAACTTCAACAGTGAAGAGGCGACTCCGGGATACTGGCCTTCTAGGCAGAGTTCCTCTGTCCAGTGTCTGTGTTCTTTTGCCCATCTTAATCTTTTATTTTTTTTGGCCAGTCTGATATATGGCTTTTTCTTTGCAACTCTGCCTAGAAGGCCAGCATCCTGGAGTCACCTCTTCACTGTTAACGTTGAGACTGGTGTTTTGCGGGTACTATTTAATGAAGCTGCCAGTTGAGGACTTGTGAGGCGTCTGTTTCTCAAACTAGACACTAATGTACTTCCACGCACTCCCGCATGTTGTCCTGACTCCACACTCCCGTGTGTTGTCCTGACTCTACACTCCCTCCCTCATGCTGTCCTGACTCTACACTCCCTCGTGCTGTCCTGACTCTACACTCCCTCGTGTTGTCCTGACTCTACACTCCCTCCCTCCCTCGTGTTGTCCTGACTCTACACTCCCTCCCTCGTGTTGTCCTGACTCTACACTCCCTCCCTCGTGTTGTCCTGACTCTACACTCCCTCCCTCGTGCTGTCCTGACTCTACACTCCCTCCCTCGTGTTGTCCTGACTCTACACTCCCTCCCCCGTGTTGTCCTGACTCTACACTCCCTCCCTCGTGTTGTCCTGACTCTACACTCCCTCCCTCGTCTTGTCCTGACTCTACACTCCCTCCCTCGTGTTGTCCTGACTCTACACTCCCTCCCTCGTGTTGTCCTGACTCTACACTCCCTCCCTCGTGTTGTCCTGACTCTACACTCCCTCCCTCGTGTTGTTCTGACTCTACACTCCCTCCCGTGTGTTGTCCTGACTCTACACTCCCTCCCTCGTGTTTTCCTGACTCTACACTCCCTCCCTCGTGTTGTCCTGACTCTACACTCCCTCATGTTTTTCTGACTGTGTGATCTCATATTTTCCCTGTCTTATTTTAAGCCCCAGGAGTAAAACAGAAGATTAAATCATGACTAGCTGAATAAAGACAGACTTGCTTTCTAGTTGAGTCATTTTAGCTACTCCCAGGTCTATGCTGAGCCAATCTGTTCCATGGGTAAGATGGATAGCTTTTTAACTGTGTGTGTAGGTTAGTAGGATGGATCGTGGGTGCTGGTTTCTGGGTGCTGGTTTCTGGGTGCTGGTTTCTGGGTGCTGGTTTCTAGGTGCTGGTTTCTAGGTGCTGGTTTCTGGGTGCTGGTTTCTGGGAGCTGGTTTCTAGGTGCTGGTTTCTGGGTGCTGACATCTGCAGTGTTTTCTCTCTCTTCCCCAGGTGGAATACTCCTACCCTCCCCTCATCCCTGAGGAGGGCCATGACAGCAACAACCTGCCTGAGGAGTGGAAGTACCTGCCTTTCCTTGCCCTGCCTGACGGAGCACACAACTACCAAGAAGGTACATAACACCCTGACCCCTGACCTTTACCCTGACCCTTAACCCTGCCTGACGGAGCACACAACTACCAAGAAGGTACATAAACACCCTGACCCCTGACCTTTACCCTGACCCTTAACCCTGCCTGACGGAGCACACAACTACCAAGAAGGTACATAACACCCTGACCCCTGACCTTTACCCTGACCCTTAACCCTGCCTGACGGAGCACACAACTACCAAGAAGGTACATAAACACCCTGACCCCTGACCTTTACCCTGACCCTTAACCCTGCCTGATGGAGCACACAACTACCAAGAAGGTACATAACACCCTGACCCCCTGACCTTTACATAAAAACCAAATGGCACACTTCCTTTTATAGTGCACTACCTTTTGACCAGCGCCCATAGGGTGCAATTTGGGACACAACCAGATACTTCCTCTTTTTGTCTTTCCATCTTTCCACCTCTCCTTCCTGTGTTACTACACCGCTCCTGACAGTTTAAAAATGATTCTACTGTCACATTTAGCCCCGCCGTCTTCACCCCGTTTGAGACTCTGTTATTGCGTCTTACCTGCTAAAATAAGTGTCAAATAAATCTGCTGATGAT
Organism: Oncorhynchus clarkii lewisi; assembly: GCF_045791955.1. Classification (NCBI taxonomy): domain Eukaryota; kingdom Metazoa; phylum Chordata; class Actinopteri; order Salmoniformes; family Salmonidae; genus Oncorhynchus; species Oncorhynchus clarkii. The sequence continues at coordinate 5,806,736 of NC_092157.1, forward strand.
GAGTCCTCATTACCTTAAAATGGACAGCTTTAGGGCCTCCCGGATGGCGCAGTGGTCTAGGGCACTGCATCGCAGCGCTCGCTGTGCCACCAGAGACTCTGGGTTTGCGCCCAGGCGCTGTCGCAGCCGGCCGCGACCGGAAGGTCCGTGGGGCGACGCACAATTGGCCTAGCGTCGTCCGGGTTAGGGAGGGTTTGGCCGGTAGGGATATCCTTGTCTCATCGCGCACCAGCGACTCCTGTGGCGGGCCGGGCGCAGTGCACGCTGACCAGGTCGCTAGGGTACGGTGTTTCCTCCGACACATTGGTGCGGCTGGCTTCCGGGTTGGAGGCGCGCTGTGTTAAGAAGCAGTGCGGCTTGGTTGGGTTGTGTATCGGAGGACGCATGACTTTCAACCTTCGTCTCTCCCGAGCCCGTTTAGGAGTTGTAGCGATGAGACAAGATAGTAACTACTAACAATTGGAAACCACGAAAAGGGGGTAAAAAAATAATAATACAATTTTAAAAATTAAAAAATGAACAGCTTTGTCATCATGTTTGGCTTAGCCGAACTGGGCTACTGCAGTGCTCATGTTAGTATGTGAAATCAGCAGGAAGTCATGTTGGAAATGAGTTTTTTTTTTTTTTTTTAAAGCTAGTTAGGTCATATAGACTAGCTGTGGTGCAGCGTGTGACTGTTGTTGTTCTGCAGGGTAATGTTGCCTTGAGGCCCTCCATCTTGGCAAGCCTCCTTCTGTTGTTCATGATGTCACTGAGGCCAACAGGCCGGGCCGTTAGCCAGTCAGCACTCACTCATCATGTGATCTGATTTTCCTTTTGGTCTGCTACTTGACCCGGGGCTGTCGTTAAGCAGTACAGACGGAGGGAGTGGACTCGATTCACAGTAATATTTTGCAACACATCCTCTTTCAAGGATATATAACGGATAGGCCTAGTAAGATAAGAAAGCTGAACAATATTATAGATATGAAGTCTGTTCTACATCTGTATTAGTAAAAATGATTAGTTTAACTGCACGGTATGTGTAAAACCAGATTTGAAATCATCTCTGGAACTGTACAAGTCCTCACCTAGTCCATGTTTTACACTGTAGGCCCTGTAGTGTCGTCTGGGAGTGATTCACTGGCTGCTTGTTGGCCGGGTGCATTAACCTCACCGACGCAGTACATTTTGATTAGGGAGTGATTCACTGCAGTGCAGTCGGGCTACAGGAGCAACGGGCAACATGAGACAGACTCATGCATGGGATGGCACAGCTCATTGGAGTAGAGCAGGGCAGTGCATCGTGCTGCTGAGGAGAGGAAGCTAGTAGACTACAGCTGTGTGGCTCTTCATGTGTCCTTTGGCTGTGCTGTTGCTCTGGTCCAGGGTGTTACATGCTGCTTGCTGACGCTAAAGGCTCAGGGTCAGTGAGCCGCGAGTAACGCCCTGGACCAGAGCTAGCTGGACTGTGCCGTCCAGTCTGTCTGCCCCGACCTGTCTCTGGCCTTGGTTGCAGTCACGGAGACGGGTCCTTGGTTACAGTCACGGAGACGGGTCCTTGGTTACAGTCACGGAGACGGGTCCTTGGTTACAGTCACGGAGACGGGTCCTTGGTTGCAGTCACGGAGACGGGTCCTTGGTTGCAGTCACGGAGACGGGTCCTTGGTTGCAGTCACGGAGACGGGTCCTTGGTTGCAGTCACGGAGATGGGTCCTTGGTTACAGTCACGGAGACGGGTCGTTGGTTACAGTCACGGAGGCGGGTCCTTGGTTGCAGTCACGGAGACGGGTCCTTGGTTGTAGTCATGGAGATGGGTCCTTGGTTGTAGTCACGGAGACGGGTCCTTGGTTGCAGTCACGCAGACGGGTCCTTGGTTACAGTCACGGAGACGGGTCCTTGGTTACAGTCACGGAGACGGGTCCTTGGTTACAATCACGGAGACGGGTCCTTGGTTACAGTCACGGAGACGAGTCCTAGCTCTGAGAGGGAGGATGCCTTAGCAACATTAGAAAAAAAAACACTCCATCTCTTACCGTCGTCATGGCCACTGGCCTCCTGATCCAAGTCAGAACCCCAGATTCTCTGATCTAATTGACTGACATTTCCACAGATCCTCGTATACATCCACATGTAGTCTTATGTAGTCTTATGTAGCCTTATGTAGCCTCATGTAGCCTTATGCAGCCTTATGTAACCTTATGTAGCCTTATGTAGCCGTAATAATAACTGCCACTGTTTGGAATCACGTGCTCCTCCTTCCATCCCATCAGTTTATGGAGGATGTGATTTTCAAACATTTGACAGTAATTATATACCGGTCTGTGAGGCTAACGATGTTTTGGTGCTGAGTACAACAACAGAGGGAAGATAACAAGGTGATTTTCAGAGTCGTCTTTCGGTCGCTACAAACAACAGATTCTCACTTCTTAATGTGTAATTCATTTGCTAGTGCTGAAATTGCTGTTTCCGTTCTTTGTTTAGTTTTTTTGTTGGCTAATTAACTAAGGACCACGTTACGACAGATCTGAGATCAGAGAGAGTTGTATAACTCTCTTATCTGGAGCGACTTACAGGCAGTGCATTGGTGAAAACAATTGCATGTTATTGCAGGTGGACCATTCCTGGAAAATAGCGGCTAATGATGTGATTTGTTGTTTTGTTGTTTCTCAGACACCGTGTTCTTCCACCTCCCTCCTCTCGCTGGAGCAGATGTGAAGTGTGTGTACGGAGTCTCCTGCTATCGCCAAATAGAAGCTAAGGTTGGTTCCCCCTCATGTCTTTACCAGCTGGTCTACAGAGTAGAGTCTCTACACCAGCTGGTCTACAGAGTAGAGTCTCTCTACCAGCTGGTCTACAGAGTAGAGTCTCTCTACCAGCTGGTCTACAGAGTAGAGTCTCTCTACCAGCTGGTCTACAGAGTAGAGTCTCTCTACCAGCTGGTCTACAGAGTAGAGTCTCTACACCAGCTGGTCTACAGAGTAGAGTCTCTCTACCAGCTGGTCTACAGAGTAGAGTCTCTCTACCAGCTGGTCTACAGAGTGGAGTCTCTCTACCAGCTGGTCTACAGAGTAGAGTCTCTCTACCAGCTGGTCTACAGAGTAGAGTCTCTACCAGCTGGTCTACAGAGTGGAGTCTCTCTACCAGCTGGTTGACAGAGTAGAGTCTCTACACCAGCTGGTCTACAGAGTAGAGTCTCTCTACCAGCTGGTCTACAGAGTAGAGTCTCTCTACCAGCTGGTCTACAGAGTAGAGTCTCTCTACCAGCTGGTCTACAGAGTGGAGTCTCTCTACCAGCTGGTTGACAGAGTAGAGTCTCTAGACCAGCTGGTCTACAGAGTAGAGTTTCTACCAGCTGGTCTACAGAGGACCACTGTACTACAGAGTAGAGTCTCTACCAGCTGGTCGACAGAGTAGAGTCTCTCTACCAGCTGGTCGACAGAGTAGAGTCTCTCTACCAGCTGGTCGACAGAGTAGAGTCTCTCTACCAGCTGGTCGACAGAGTAGAGTCTCTCTACCAGCTGGTCGACAGAGTAGAGTCTCTACACCAGCTGGTCTACAGAGTAGAGTCTCTACACCAGCTGGTCTACAGAGTAGAGTCTCTCTACACCAGCTGGTCTACAGAGTAGAGTCTCTCTACCAGCTGGTCTACAGAGTAGAGTCTCTCTACCAGCTGGTCTACAGAGTGGAGTCTCTCTACCAGCTGGTCTACAGAGTGGAGTCTCTACACCAGCTGGTCTACAGAGTAGAGTCTCTCTACCAGCTGGTCGACAGAGTAGAGTCTCTCTACCAGCTGGTCTACAGAGTAGAGTCTCTCTACCAGCTGGTCTACAGAGTAGAGTCTCTCTACCAGCTGGTCTACAGAGTGGAGTCTCTCTACCAGCTGGTCGACAGAGTAGAGTCTCTACACCAGATGGTCTACAGAGTAGAGTCTCTACACCAGATGGTCTACAGAGTAGAGTCTCTCTACCAGCTGGTCTACAGAGTAGAGTCTCTCTACCAGCTGGTCTACAGAGTAGAGTCTCTCTACCAGCTGGTCTACAGAGTAGAGTCTCTCTACCAGCTGGTCTACAGAGTAGAGTCTCTCTACCAGCTGGTCTACAGAGTGGAGTCTCTCTACCAGCTGGTCTACAGAGTAGAGTCTCTCTACCAGCTGGTCTACAGAGTGGAGTCTCTACACCAGCTGGTCTACAGAGTAGAGTCTCTCTACCAGCTGGTCTACAGAGTAGAGTCTCTCTACCAGCTGGTCGACAGAGTAGAGTCTCTCTACCAGCTGGTCTACAGAGTGGAGTCTCTCTACCAGCTGGTCGACAGAGTAGAGTCTCTCTACCAGCTGGTCGACAGAGTAGAGTCTCTACTCATTTCTCGGTGGTTATGTTTCCTGACTGTTTCCTGACTGTTTCCTGACTGTTTCCTGACTGTTTCCTGTTTGTTTCCTGTCTGTTTCCTGTCATCAGTGTTTTGTTATTTTTCTTTTTCAGTCCCTGAAGGTCCGTCTGGCTGACGTCACCAGGGAGACGGTCCAGAAGAGTGTGTGTGTCCTCAGTCAAGTGGTGAGTGTCTGTGTGTCTGTGTGTGTGTGTGTGTGTGTGTGTGTGTGTGTGTGTGTGTGTGTGTGTGTGTGTGTGTGTGTGTGTGTGTGTGTGTGTGTCCTCAGTCGAGTGGTGAGTGTCTGTGTGTGTGTGTGTCCTCAGTCGAGTGGTGAGTGTCCTGATGTGACAAAGAGGGAGAGAGGGGTGGGGATCGCTCTATGAAAAGTCACACAGTGACCCCTGGGTCAGTGGACAGCCTCCTCTCTGTCCATACGCCCCCGATGACCCCTGGGTCAGTGGACAGCCTCCTCTCTGTCCCTACGACCCCCAGCCCTCTATGACCCCTGGGTCAGTGGACAGCCTCCTCTCTGTCCCTACGACCCCCAGCCCTCTATGACCCCTGGGTCAGTGGACAGCCTCCTCTCTGTCCCTACGACCCCCAGCCCTCTATGACCCCTGGGTCAGTGGACAGCCTCCTCTCTGCCCGTAGGCCCCCGGCCCTCTATGACCCCTGGATCAGTGGACAGCCTCCTCTCTGTCCGTATGCCCCCGATGACCCATGGGTCAGTGGACAGCCTCCTCTCTGTCCCTACGACCCCCAGCCCACTATGACCCCCTGGGTCAGTGGACAGCCTCCTCTCTGTCCGTAGGCCCCCGGCCCTCTGTGACCCCTGGGTCAGTGGACAGCCTCCTCCTGGAATCAAAATTAAATATAGCTCAGTGAAGTTGCACATTGGTGAAATCAGCCATTATTCAGTTTGAATTATAGACGCCTGGTGAGGACCCTTCACTGAGTCAATGATGTCCTTCTTCCCCAGCCTCTGTACGGTCTCCTCCAAGCTAAACTGCAGCTCATCACACACGCCTACTTTGAGGAGAAAGACTTCTCACAGATTTCGATATTGAAGGTGAGTGTTTCCAGTCAGCTCTCTTTCACAGTCAGATGTTTAATCACCAAGTCTTTAATCACTTTATTCCATGATGTGTGACCTCACGCGTTTGTGGAACATTGAACTCAGAACCTTGTCTTACCCCTCCTCTCTCTCTCCCCCCTCTTTCTCTATATCCCTCATCTCTCTCTCCCCCATCTTTCTCTCTCTACCCCTCCTCTCTCTACCCCTCCTCTCTTTCTCCCCCCTCTTTCTCTCTCTACCCCTCCTCTCTCTACCCCTCCTCTCTCTACCCCTCCTCTTTCTCTCTCTACCCCACCTCTCTCTACCCCTCCTCTTTCTCTCTCTACCCCTCCTCTTTCTCCCCCCTCTTTCTCTCTCTACCCCTCCTCTCTCTACCCCTCCTCTTTCTCTCTCTACCCCTCCTCTTTCTCCCCCCTCTTTCTCTCTCTACCCCTCCTCTCTCTACCCCTCCTCTTTCTCTATCTACCCCTCCTCTCTCTACCCCTCCTCTTTCTCTCTCTACCCCTCCTCTCTTCCTCCCCCCTCTTTCTCTCTCTACCCCTCCTCGCTCTCTCCCCCCTCTTTCTCTCTCTACCCCTCCTCTCTTTCTCCCCCCTCTTTCTCTCTCTACCCCTCCTCTCTTTCTCCCCCCTCTTTCTCTCTCTACCCCTCCTCTCTTTCTCCCCCCTCTTTCTCTCTCTACCCCTCCTTGCTCTCTCCCCCCTCTTTCTCTCTCTACCCCTCCTCTCTTCCTCCCCCCTCTTTCTCTCTCTACCCCTCCTCGCTCTCTCCCCCCTCTTTCTCTCTCTACCCCTCCTCTCTTTCTCCCCCCTCTTTCTCTCTCTACCCCTCCTCTCTCTACCCCTCCTCTCTCTACCCCTCCTCTTTCTCTCTCTACCCCACCTCTCTCTACCCCTCCTCTTTCTCTCTCTACCCCTCCTCTTTCTCCCCCCTCTTTCTCTCTCTACCCCTCCTCTCTCTACCCCTCCTCTTTCTCTCTCTACCCCTCCTCTTTCTCCCCCCTCTTTCTCTCTCTACCCCTCTCTCTACCCCTCCTCTTTCTCTATCTACCCCTCCTCTCTCTACCCCTCCTCTTTCTCTCTCTACCCCTCCTCTCTTCCTCCCCCCTCTTTCTCTCTCTACCCCTCCTCGCTCTCTCCCCCCTCTTTCTCTCTCTACCCCTCCTCTCTTTCTCCCCCCTCTTTCTCTCTCTACCCCTCCTCTCTTTCTCCCCCCTCTTTCTCTCTCTACCCCTCCTCTCTTTCTCCCCCCTCTTTCTCTCTCTACCCCTCCTCGCTCTCTCCCCCCTCTTTCTCTCTCTACCCCTCCTCTCTTCCTCCCCCCTCTTTCTCTCTCTACCCCTCCTCGCTCTCCCCCTCTTTCTCTCTCTACCCCTCCTCTCTTTCTCCCCCTCTTTCTCTCTCTACCCCTCCTCGCTCTCTCCCCCCTCTTTCTCTCTCTACCCCTCCTCGCTCTCTCCCCCCTCTTTCTCTCTCTACCCTTCCTCGCTCTCTCCCCCCTCTTTCTCTCTCTACCCCTCCTCTCTCTCTCCCCCCTCTTTCTCTCTCTACCCCCCTTCTCTCTCCCCCCTCTTTCTCTCTTTACCCCCCTTCTCTCTTTCTCCCCCCTCTTTCTCTCTCTCTCTTTCTCCCCATCTGTAGGAGTTGTATGAACACATGAACAGCTCTCTGAGAGGGACAGCTCTAGAGGGATCCCAAGTGTTCCTGGGTAAAACTGTTCTGCTATTCTCCCTGGCTTCAAATGGCACCCCATTCCCTTCATAGTGCCCTGCTATAGACCCTTCATAGTGCCCTGCTATAGACCCTTCATAGTGCCCTGCTATAGACCCGTCATAGTGCCCTGCTATAGACCCTTCATAGTGCCCTGCTATAGACCCTTCATAGTGCCCTTCATAGTGCCCTTCATAGTGCCCGTCATAGTGCCCTGCTATAGACCCTTCATAGTGCCCTTCTATAGACCCTTCATTGTGCCCTGCTATAGACCCGTCATAGTGCCCTGCTATAGACCCTTCATAGTGCCCTTCATAGTGCCCTGCTATAGACCCTTCATAGTGCCCTTCATAGTGCCCTGCTATAGACCCTTCATAGTGCCCTTCATAGTGCCCTTCATAGTGCCCGTCATAGTGCCCTGCTATAGACCCTCCATAGTGCCCTTCATAGTGCCCTGCTATAGACCCTTCATAGTGCCCTGCTATAGACCCTTCATAGTGCCCTGCTATAGACCCTTCATAGTGCCCTGCTATAGACCCTTCATAGTGCCCTGCTATAGACCCTTCATAGTGCCCTGCTATAGACCCTTCATAGTGTCCTTCATAGTGCCCTGCTATAGACCCTTCATAGTGCCCTGCTATAGACCCTTCATAGTGCCCTGCTATAGACCCTTCATAGTGCCCTGCTATAGACCCGTCATAGTGCCCTGCTATAGACCCTTCATAGTGCCCTGCTATAGACCCTTCATAGTGCCCTGCTATAGACCCTTCATAGTGCCCTGCTATAGACCCTTCATAGTGCCCTGCTATAGACCCTTCATAGTGCCCTGCTATAGACCCTTCATAGTGCCCTGCTATAGACCCTTCATAGTGCCCTGCTATAGACCATTCATAGTGTCCTTCATAGTGCCCTGCTATAGACCCTTCATAGTGCCCTGCTATAGACCCTTCATAGTGCCCTGCTATAGACCCTTCATAGTGCCCTGCTATAGACCCTTCATAGTGCCCTGCTATAGACCCGTCATAGTGCCCTGCTATAGACCCTTCATGGTGCCCTGCTATAGACCCTTCATAGTGCCCTGCTATAGACCCTTCATAGTGCCCTGCTATAGACCCTTCATAGTGCCCTGCTATAGACCCTTCATAGTGCACTGCTATAGACCCGTCATAGTGCCCTGCTATAGACCCTTCATAGTGCCCTGCTATAGACCCTTCATAGTGCCCTGCTATAGACCCTTCATAGTGCGCTGCTATAGACCCTTCATAGTGCCCTGCTATAGACCCTTCATAGTGCCCTGCTATAGACCCTTCATAGTGCCCTGCTATAGACCCTTCATAGTGCCCTGCTATAGACCCTGCGTTAGACACTGCTTTAGGCCCTGCTTTAGGCTTTAGGCCCTGCTTTAGGCTTTAGGCCCTGCTTTAGGCCCTGCTTTAGGCTTTAGGCCCTGCTTTAGGCCATGCTTTAGGCCCTACTTTAGGCTTTAGGCCCTGCTTTAGGCCCTGCTTTAGGCTTTAGGCCCTGCTTTAGGCCCTGCTTTAGGCTTTAGGCCCTGCTTTAGACCCTGCTTTAGGCCCTCTTTAGGCTTTAGGCCCTGCTTCTAGACCCTTCTTTAGACCCTGCTTTAGGCCCTGCTTTAGGCTTTAGGCCCTGTTTTAGGCCCTGCTTTAGGCTTTAGGACCTGTGTTAGGCTTTAGGCCCTGCTTTAGGCCCTGCTTTAGGCCCTGCTTTAGGCTTTAGACCCTGCTTTAGGCTTTAGGCCCTGCTTTAGACCCTGCTTTAGGCTTTAGGCCCTGCTTTAGGCCCTGCTTTAGGCTTTAGGCCCTGCGTTAGGCTATAGGCCCTGGTCATCTGTGGGGTGATCAGGTGTCTATTGTTGTAGACCTCTAACATGTCCTAGATTAGCTGCAGAAATATGTCTGTCACATGTGACTATTGAGCCACTTGTTATGGTGATAAACCCAGCTTACAGAAACAGGGTGCATCTTTTCAAGGGGGGGAGGGGTCTTCTCTCATGACGTTGAGCACTCAGCTGGCATCCAAAATGGCTCCCTATTTCCTATGTAGGGCCCATGGAGCTCTGGTCAAAAGTATTACCCTCTATAGGGAATGGGGGTGTAATTTGGGACACATATTCACACGTGTGATAGAAATGTCCTCCTTGAGGCAAATTTCACATTCTTCACATTCTCTCCCGACAGGTATGTCACCAAGAGATTTAATACTGCACTTTCGACACAAGGTACATTTCATGTGTTTTGAGGCAAGCAGATGACTTGTAAAGGTTTAAGATGAGTCCCAAATGGCACCCTATTCCCTATATAGTGCACTACTTTTGACCAGAGCCCCAGAGAACCGTAGCCCAGAGATCTGTAGCCCAGAGATCTGTAGCCCAGAGATCTGTAGCCCAGAGATCTGTAGCCCAGAGAACTGTAGCCCAGAGAACTGTAGCCCAGAGAACTGTAGCCCAGAGAACTGTAGCCCAGAGATCTGTAGCCCAGAGAACTGTAGCCCAGAGAACTGTAGCCCAGAGAACTGTAGCCCAGAGAACCGTAGCCCAGAGAACCGTAGCCCAGTGAACTTGTAGCCTGAAGAACCGTAGCCCAGAGAACCGTAGCCCAGAGAACCGTAGCCTGACGAGCAGTAGCCCAGTTCCCTGTGGGATCTGGTCTTAAAGTAGTGCACTATAAACGGAGTAGGGTGCCATTTGGGAAATCCTCCTGGAAACATCTGCCAAAGACTGTAGTTTAATTGTTGTGCTTGAATTAACCTGCTTCCTTTAACTCTCCCCTTCTCTCTCTCTCCCCTTCTCTCTCTCTCTCTCTCTCTCTCTCTCCTCTCTCAGGTTCTGATCCTCTTCAAACTGATTCTGCTGGAGAAGAAGGTGAACACGTGATTTAGCACCAACAGCATATCACAACCCAATGACATGTACCACACACAGTGACCTCACAGCAAGAGAGCACGTCGTCAGTCATCATATATACAGTGCCTTGCGAAAGTATTCGGTCCCCTTGAACTTTGCGACCTTTTGCCACATTTCAGGCTTCAAACATAAAGATATAAAACTGTATTTTTTTGTGAAGAATCAACAACAAGTGGGACACAATCATGAAGTGGAACGACATTTATTGGATATTTCAAACTTTTTTAACAAATCAAAAACTGAAAAATTGGGCGTGCAAAATTATTCAGCCCCCTTAAGTTAATACTTTGTAGCGCCACCTTTTGCTGCGATTACAGCTGTAAGTCGCTTGGGGTATGTCTCTATCAGTTTTGCACATCGAGAGACTGAAATTTTTTCCCATTCCTCCTTGCAAAACAGCTCGAGCTCAGTGAGGTTGGATGGAGAGCATTTGTGAACAGCAGTTTTCAGTTCTTTCCACAGATTCTCGATTGGATTCAGGTCTGGACTTTGACTTGGCCATTCTAACACCTGTATATGTTTATTTTTGAACCATTCCATTGTAGATTTTGCTTTATGTTTTGGATCATTGTCTTGTTGGAAGACAAATCTCCGTCCCAGTCTCAGGTCTTTTGCAGACTCCATCAGGTTTTCTTCCAGAATGGTCCTGTATTTGGCTCCATCCATCTTCCCATCAATTTTAACCATCTTCCCTGTCCCTGCTGAAGAAAAGCAGGCCCAAACCATGATGCTGCCACCACCATGTTTGACAGTGGGGATGGTGTGTTCAGCTGTGTTGCTTTTACGCCAAACATAACGTTTTGCATTGTTGCCAAAAAGTTCAATTTTGGTTTCATCTGACCAGAGCACCTTCTTCCACATGTTTGGTGTGTCTCCCAGGTGGCTTGTGGCAAACTTTAAACAACACTTTTTATGGATATCTTTAAGAAATGGCTTTCTTCTTGCCACTCTTCCATAAAGGCCAGATTTGTGCAATATACGACTGATTGTTGTCCTATGGACAGAGTCTCCCACCTCAGCTGTAGATCTCTGCAGTTCATCCAGAGTGATCATGGGCCTCTTGGCTGCATCTCTGATCAGTCTTCTCCTTGTATGAGCTGAAAGTTTAGAGGGACGGCCAGGTCTTGGTAGATTTGCAGTGGTCTGATACTCCTTCCATTTCAATATTATCGCTTGCACAGTGCTCCTTGGGATGTTTAAAGCTTGGGAAATCTTTTTGTATCCAAATCCGGCTTTAAACTTCTTCACAACAGTATCTCGGACCTGCCTGGGGTGTTCCTTGTTCTTCATGATGCTCTCTGCGCTTTTAACGGACCTCTGAGACTATCACAGTGCAGGTGCATTTATACGGAGACTTGATTACACACAGGTGGATTGTATTTATCATCATTAGTCATTTAGGTCAACATTGGATCATTCAGAGATCCTCACTGAACTTCTGGAGAGAGTTTGCTGCACTGAAAGTAAAGGGGCTGAATAATTTTGCACGCCCAATTTTTCAGTTATTGATTTGTTAAAAAAGTTTGAAATATCCAATAAATGTCGTTCCACTTCATGATTGTGTCCCACTTGTTGTTGATTCTTCACAAAAAAAATACAGTTTTATATCTTTATGTTTGAAGCCTGAAATGTGGCAAAAGGTCGCAAAGTTCAAGGGGGCCGAATACTTTCGCAAGGCACTGTATATATATATATAAAACACACTACCCCAAGAGGGACTGGACGAGCATAAGTTCCCTGGAGATGTTTTATCTCCCCATAGATGACTCTGTGTATGTCGTCGTCCCCCCCCCCCCCCCCCCCCTCTCTCTCAGGTCCTGTTCTACGTGTCTCCAGTCAACAGGCTAGTAGGAGCTCTGATGACCGTACTGTCTCTGTTCCCAGGTGAGAAGAGTCCACCAGTCACTTGTGTGCCTCAAATGGCACCCTATTCCCTATATACAGTAGTTTTTAAACATTTATTTAATTTAACCTTTATTTAACTAGGCAAGTCAGTTAAGAACAAATTCTTATTTACAATGACGGCCTACACCGGGTAACAGTGGGTTAACTGCCTTGTTCAGGGACAGAACAACAAGTTTACCTTGTCAGCTCGGGGATCCGATCTAGCAACCTTTCAGTTTCTGGTCCAACACTCTAACCACTAGGCTACCTGCCACCTCTACACTCTAACCACTAGGCTACCTGCCACCTCTACACTCTAACCACTAGGCTACCTGCCTCCCCTCCACTCTAACCACTAGGCTACCTGCCACCTCTACACTCTAACCACTAGGCTACCTGCCACCTCTACACTCTAACCACTAGGCTACCTGCCACCTCTACACTCTAACCACTAGGCTACCTGCCACCTCTACACTCTAACCACTAGGCTACCTGTCACCTCTACACTCTAACCACTAGACTACCTGCCTCCTCTACACTCTAACCACTAGACTACCTGCCTCCTCTACACTCTAACCACTAGGCTACCTGCCTCCTCTACACTCTAACCACTAGACTACCTGCCTCCTCCACACTCTAACCACTAGACTACCTGCCTCCTCCACACTCTAACCACTAGGCTACCTGCCACCTCTACACTCTAACCACTAGGCTACCCTGCCTCCTCTACACTCTAACCACTAGGCTACCTGCCTCCTCTACACTCTAACCACTAGGCTACCCTGCCTCCTCTACACTCTAACCACTAGGCTACCTGCCACCTCTACACTCTAACCACGAGGCTACCTGCCACCTCTACACTCTAACCACTAGGCTACCTGCCACCTCTACACTCTAACCACGAGGCTACCTGCCACCTCTACACTCTAACCACTAGGCTACCTGCCACCTCTACACTCTAACCACTAGGCTACCTGCCACCTCTACACTCTAACCACTAGGCTACCTGCCACCTCTACACTCTAACCACGAGGCTACCTGCCACCTCTACACTCTAACCACTAGGCTACCTGTCACCTCTACACTCTAACCACTAGACTACCTGCCACCTCTACACTCTAACCACTAGGCTACCTGCCTCCTCTACACTCTAACCACTAGGCTACCTGCCACCTCTACACTCTAACCACTAGGCTACCTGCCACCTCCACACTCTAACCACTAGGCTACCTGCCACCTCTACACTCTAACCACTAGGCTACCTGCCACCTCTACACTCTAACCACTAGGCTACCTGCCACCTCCACACTCTAACCACTAGGCTACCTGCCACCTCTACACTCTAACCACTAGGCTACCTGCCTCCTCTACACTCTAACCACTAGGCAACCTGTCGCCCCTACACTCTAACCACTAGGCTACCTGCCGCCTCTAACCACTAGGCTACCTGCCGCCTCTAACCACTAGGCTACCTGCCGCCTCTAACTACCTGCCGCCTCTTGGGGATCCGATCTAGCAACCTTTCAGTTTCTGGTCCAACACTCTAACCACTAGGCTACCTGCCACCTCTACACTCTAACCACTAGGCTACCTGCCACCTCTACACTCTAACCACTAGGCTACCTGCCTCCCCTCCACTCTAACCACTAGGCTACCTGCCACCTCTACACTCTAACCACTAGGCTACCTGCCACCTCTACACTCTAACCACTAGGCTACCTGTCACCTCTACACTCTAACCACTAGACTACCTGCCTCCTCTACACTCTAACCACTAGACTACCTGCCTCCTCTACACTCTAACCACTAGGCTACCTGCCTCCTCTACACTCTAACCACTAGACTACCTGCCTCCTCCACACTCTAACCACTAGACTACCTGCCTCCTCCACACTCTAACCACTAGGCTACCTGCCACCTCTACACTCTAACCACTAGGCTACCCTGCCTCCTCTACACTCTAACCACTAGGCTACCTGCCTCCTCTACACTCTAACCACTAGGCTACCCTGCCTCCTCTACACTCTAACCACTAGGCTACCTGCCACCTCTACACTCTAACCACTAGGCTACCTGCCACCTCTACACTCTAACCACTAGGCTACCTGCCACCTCTACACTCTAACCACCAGGCTACCTGCCCCCTCTACACTCTAACCACTAGGCTACCTGCCACCTCTACACTCTAACCACTAGGCTACCTGCCACCTCTACACTCTAACCACTAGGCTACCTGCCACCTCTACACTCTAACCACTAGGCTACCTGCCACCTCTACACTCTAACCACTAGGCTACCCTGCCACCTCTACACTCTAACCACTAGGCTACCCTGCCTCCTCTACACTCTAACCACTAGGCTACCCTGCCACCTCTACACTCTAACCACTAGGCTACCTGCCACCTCTACACTCTAACCACTAGGCTACCTACCACCTCTACACTCTAACCACTAGGCTACCTGCCACCTCTACACTCTAACCACTAGGCTACCTGCCTCCTCTACACTCTAACCACTAGGAAACCTGAGTATGGGTGATATCTTGAGTATGAGTGATATCGCGAGTATGGGTGATTTTTTTGTACATATGTTGTTGGATTCTTCTTCCCCCATACTGAAGGTCAAAGGTGATGTTGAGTCCTATAGGTCAGGATATCATGTATGCTGTGTTTCTTCCTCTAGGTATGATAGAGCACGGCCTGGCTGACTCCTCCCACTACCGGCCAAAGAGCAGCGTCTCCGAGGATATCACACTAGGAGAATGTGTGTCTGGGGCAGAGGACTTGGTCTCTGTTTCCGTCACTGACGTCACCAACGCTACCGTGGAGCTAATGGGGGAGGAGGGCTTCGGAGAGGACCACACCACCTCCACCGTGAAGGCTTCACGGAGGACATTGCCTTCCCCAGAGACCTCCACCCCAGCTAGGGAGAACACCCAGCTGAAGCCCCCCTCCCGGACTTCCCCAGACTCCTCGGAGAGCGACTGGGAGACACTGGATCCCAGTGTTTTGGAGGAAGGGACTAGTGACTCAGAGGTGGGGGGTTCAGGGGGTCTGGAGACAGGTATCCCCATCACGGTGCAGCCCCGGGGCCTGTCGGCAGGTCCAGGAGGCCAGGGAGCCGTCTCTCAGGGCTTGGTGTCTGGACTGGAAGAGGATCAATATGGCCTGCCACTCGCCATCTTCACCAAGGTACCCAACTCAACACAGATCCTTTCAGCGTACACTTAGAAAGATCTTTATCGGCGTCTGTAGATCTCTCTCACTGTCGACCAATCAACTAGCAGTGTTTCTAATCCACAGAGACCTTAACCTGCTTTTTAAATTATTCACCTACATGTTGCCATGGCAACAGCCAACTGATCTAGCGTTCCTCTTTAGTTACAGGGTGGGGGGTGGATCGTTCCTCTTTAGTTACAGGGTGGGGGGTTGATCATTCCTCTTTAGTTACAGGGTGGGGGTGGATCGTTCCTCTTTAGTTATAGGGTGGGGGTGGATTGTTCCTCTTTAGTTACAGGGTGGGGGTGGATCATTCCTCTTTAGTTACAGGGTGGGGGGTTGATCATTCCTCTGTAGTTACAGGGTGGGGGTGGATCGTCCCTCTTTAGTTACAGGGTGGGGGTGGATTGTTCCTCTTTAGTTACAGGGTGGGGGTGGATTGTTCCTCTTTAGTTACAGGGTGGGGGTGGATCATTCCTCTTTAGTTACAGGGTGGGGGGTTGATCATTCCTCTTTAGTTACAGGGTGGGGGTGGATCGTTCCTCTTTAGTTACAGGGTGGGGGTGGATCATTCCTCTTTAGTTACAGGGTGGGGGGTGGATCGTTCCTCTTTAGTTACGGGGTGGGGGGTTGATCGTTCCTCTTTAGTTACAGGGTGGATCGTTCCTCTTTAGTTACAGGGTGGGGGTGGATCGTTCCTCTTTAGTTACAGGGTGGGGGTGGATCGTTCCTCTTTAGTTACAGGGTGGGGGTGGATCGTTCCTCTTTAGTTACAGGGTGGGGAGTGGATCGTTCCTCTGTAGTTACAGGGTAGGGGTGGATCGTTCCTCTTTAGTTACAGGGTGGGGGTGGATCGTTCCTCTGTAGTTACAGGGTGGGGGTGGATCGTTCCTCTTTAGTTACAGGGTGGGGGTGGATCGTTCCTCTTTATTTAAAGGGTGGGGGTGGATCGTTCCTCTTTAGTTACAGGGTGGGGGTGGATTGTTCCTCTTTAGTTACAGGGTGGGGGTGGATCGTTCCTCTTTAGTTACAGGGTGGGGGTGGATCGTTCCTCTTTAGTTACAGGGTGGGGGTGGATCATTCCTCTTTAGTTACAGGGTGGGGGTGGATCGTTCCTCCTTTAGTTACAGGGTGGGGGTGGATCGTTCCTCTTTAGTTACAGGGTGGGGGTGGATCGTTCCTCTTTAGTTACAGGGTGGGGGTGGATCGTTCCTCTTTAGTTACAGGGTGGGGGTGGATCATTCCTCTTTAGTTACAGGGTGGGGGGTGGATCGTTCCTCTTTAGTTACAGGGTGGGGGGTGGATCGTTCCTCTTTAGTTACAGGGTGGGGGTGGATCGTTCCTCTTTAGTTACAGGGTGGGGGTGGATCGTTCCTCTTTAGTTACAGGGTGGGGGTGGATCGTTCCTCTTTAGTTACAGGGTGGGGGTGGATCGTTCCTCTTTAGTTACAGGGTGGGGGTGGATCGTTCCTCTTTAGTTACAGGGTGGGGGTGGATCATTCCTCTTTAGTTACAGGGTGGGGGTGGATCATTCCTCTTTAGTTACAGGGTGGGGGGTTGATCATTCCTCTTTAGTTACAGGGTGGGAGTGGATCGTTCCTCTGTAGTTACAGGGTGGGGGTGGATCGTTCCTCTTTAGTTACAGGGTGGGGGTGGATCGTTCCTCTGTAGTTACAGGGTGGGGGTGGATCGTTCCTCTTTAGTTACAGGGTGGGGGTGGATCATTCCTCTTTAGTTACAGGGTGGGGGGTGGATCGTTCCTCTTTAGTTACAGGGTGGGGGGTGGATCGTTCCTCTTTAGTTACAGGGTGGGGGGTGGATCGTTCCTCTTTAGTTACAGGGTGG
>NC_092157.1:5828742-5838515 GCF_045791955.1 Oncorhynchus clarkii lewisi
TGCTTTGTGGATCTGTGTAATCTGAGGGAAATATGTGTCTCTAATATGGTCATACATTGGGCAGGAGGTTATAAAGCAAGGCTATGCTCACTGAGTCTGTACATAGTCAAAGCTTTCCTTAAGTTTAGGTCAGTCACAGTGGTCAGGTATTCTGCCACTGTGTACTCTCTGTTTAGGGTCAGTCACAGTGGTCAGGTATTCTGTATTTATGGTCCTGATGACTGGACCTTTTTAGGAACACCATTATTTTGGTCTTACTGAGATTTACTGTCAGGGCCCAGGTCTGACAGAATCTGTGCATAAGATTTAGGTGCTGCTGTAGGCCCTCCTTGGTTGGGGACAGAAGCACCAGATCATCAGTAGAGATTTGACTTCAGATTCTAGTAGGGTGAGGCCGGGTGCTGCAGACTGTTCTAGTGCCCGCGCCAATTCATTGATATACATGTTGAAGAGGGTGGGGCTTAAGCTGCATCCCTGTCTCACCCCACAGCTCGTAGGAAAATAAATCTGTTTTTTTGTTGTTGCCAGTTTTAACCTCACACTTGTTGTTTGTGTACATGGTTTTTACAATGTTGCATGTTGTACCCCCAATACCGCTTTCCATCAATTTATATAGCGGAACCTCATACCAAATTGAGTCAGTCTTTTTGGAAATCAACAAAGCATGATTTTGGTTTGTTTGTCAATTAGGGTGTGTAGGGTGAATACTTGGTCTGTCGTACTGTAATTTGGTAAAAAGGCAATTTGACATTTGCTCAGTACATTGTTTTCACTGAGGAAATGTACAAGTCTGCTGTTAATGATAATGCAGAGGATTTTCCCAGAGTTGATGTTGACGCATATTCCACGGTAGTTATTGGGGTCAAATTTGTCTCTACTTTTATGGATTGGAGTGATCAGTCCTTGGTTCCAAATGTTGGGGAAGATGCCAGAGCTAAGGATGATGTTATAGAGTTTTAGTGTAGCCAATTGGAATTTGTTGTCTGTATATTTGATCATTTCATTGAGGATATCATCAACACCACAGGCCTTTTTGGGTTGGAGGGTTTTTATTTTGTCCTGTAACTCATTCAAGGTAATTGGACAATCCAGTGGTTTCTGGTAGTCTTTAATAGTTGATTCTAAGATTTGTATTTGATCATGTATATGTTTTGCTATTTGTTCTTTGCTATAGAGCCAAAAAGATTGGAGAAGTGGTTTACCCATATATCTCCATTTTGGATAGATAATTCTTCATGTTGTTGTTTGTTTAGTGTTTTCCAATTTTCCCAGAAGTGGTTAGAGTCTGTGGATTCTTCAATTCCATCTCTCTCCATCTCTTCTTTCTCCTGGGTCCTGTTGGCCCGAAATGCGCATTATTCTAAGGGTGGGTCACAAATGGCACCCTATTCCCTACACAGTGCACTACTTTTGACTAGGGACTATAACCACCCTATTCCCTACACAGTGCACTACTTTAGACCGGGGACTATAACCACCCTATTCCCTACACAGTGCACTACTTTAGACCAGGGTTACAGATGTTATCATATCCTGGATGTGTTTAACTCTCCCATGTGAAATCTGATTTGACCTGTATCATGAGTTATTGTGTGTGTGTGTGTGTGTGTGTGTGTGTGTGTGTGTGTGTGTGTGTGTGTGTGTGTGTGTGTGTGTCTCCGTCCATCCCACTAGGTGGAGGAAGCTAAGCTCCAGATCGGGGACCCTGAGTTGAGGAAGCTGCTAGGCCTGACCACGGCTGACCTGCGTTTTGCTGACTACCTGGTCAAACACGTGACAGAGAACCGCGAGGACGTGTTTCTGGATGGGACGGGCTGGGAGGGAGGGGACGAGTGGATCAGGGCCCAGTTTGGACTCTACATACACTCCCTCCTATCCTCTACCTTACTAGAAGGTATTGATTATAAACTACCTTACTAGAATGTATTGATGATACACTCTACCGTACTAGAAGGTATTGATGATACACTCTACCTAACTAGAAGGTATGGATTATAAACTACCTTACTAGAATGTATTGATGATACACTCTACCTAACTAGAAGGTATTGATGATACACTCTACCGTACTAGAAGGTATTGATGATACACTCTACCTTACTAGAAGGTATTGATTATAAACTACCTTACTAGAAGGTATTGATCATACACTCTACCTAACTAGAAGGTATTGATGATACACTCTACCTAACTAGAAGGTATTGATGATACACTCTACCTTACTAGAAGGTATGGATTATAAACTACCTTACTAGAATGTATTGATGATACACTCTACCGTACTAGAAGGTATTGATTATAAACTACCTTACTAGAAGGTATTGATTATAAACTACCTTACTAGAAGGTATTGATTATAAACTACCTTACTAGAAGGTATTGATTATAAACTACCTTACTAGAAGGTATTGATTATAAACTACCTTACTAGAAGGTATTGATTATAAACTACCTAACTAGAAGGTATTGATTATAAACTACCTTACTAGAAGGTATTGATTATAAACTACCTTACTAGAAGGTATTGATGATACACTCTACCTTACTAGAAGGTATTGATTATAAACTACCGTACTAGAAGGTATTGATTATAAACTACCGTACTAGAAGGTATTGATTATAAACTACCTTACTAGAAGGTATTGATTATAAACTACCTTACTAGAAGGTATTGATTATAAACTACCGTACTAGAAGGTATTGATTATAAACTACCTTACTAGAAGGTATTGATTATAAACTACCGTACTAGAAGGTATTGATTATAAACTACCTTACTAGAAGGTATTGATGATACACTCTACCGTACTAGAAGGTATTGATGATACACTCTACCTTACTAGAAGGTATTGATTTTTGCAGGTCCATCAGTAGGCATCTTCTATTCAACCGTCAACCATCCAACATCCATTTTCAACCATCACCAGCAACTTGATTACTAATCTTTCCCTCAATCAAGTCTATAGATTCATGTCTGATTAGCACAGAGAAAATAATTTGTTTTCAGAGGATTTCACAACAAAAGGCTAAATGTTTGTGTTCTGTCTCTCTCTCTCTCTCTCTCTCTCTCTGTCTCTCTCTCTCTCTCTATTCTCTCTCTTTCTCTCTCTCTCTCTCACTCTCTCTCTCTTTCTGTCTGTCTCTGTCTCTCTCTGTCTGTCTCTCTCTGTATCTCTCTCTGTATCTCTCTCTGTATCTCTCTCCTACTCTGTCTCTTTGTCTCTCTCTGTCTCTTTCTCTGTCTCTCTCTGTCTCTCTCTGTCTGTCTCTGTCTCTCTGTCTGTATGTCTGTCTCTCTCTCTCTGTCTGTCTCTCTCTCTTTCTGTCTTTCTGTCTCTTGGTCTCTGTCTCTCTCTGTCTCTGTCTCTTTCTCTCTGTCTCTCTCTTTCTGTCTCTCGGTCTCTTTCTGTCTAACTCTGTCTCTCGGTCTCTGTCTCTCTGTCTCTCTGTGTGTCCAGATAATGAGAAGTTGCTAGCGGACTGGGGCGCTCCCTTCATCTCAGCCTGGAGGATCACACACAACTACAGAGTGTGGTTTATCAACAAGCACCCAGCCATGGCCGAGATCACCCCAGGGTAAGAAACACATTCTGAGGGTGGTAGAGGCTCTGAGGGTGGTAGAGGCTCTGAGGGTGGTAGAGGCTCTGAGGGTGGTAGCTTGGTGTTGGATTGGTCATCTTTAGTGTCTTCTAAATGTAAAATATCTAGATGTTTGACTTGGATAAATAACCTGTGTTATTCCCTCCTTTCTCAGTCATCCGTTCCAAGGACAGTACAGTGCTGCTGATCTGAAACTAAGATTCTCACAGTGAGTACTTCAGTCTAACTAAGATTCTCACAGTGAGTACTTCAGTCTAACTAAGGTTCTCACAGTGAGTACTTCAGTCTAACTAAGGTTCTCACAGTGAGTACTTCAGTCTAACTAAGGTTCTCACAGTGAGTACTTCAGTCTAACTAAGGTTCTCACAGTGAGTACTTCAGTCTAACTAAGATTCTCACAGTGAGTACTTCAGTCTAACTAAGATTCTCACAGTGAGTACTTCAGTATTCTTTGACACCGTTCTACATATCTGTACTATAGGCTATATCACACAATGTAATAATTGAAATGACAATCTCACAAAAACATGCAGATGTCTGCCTCCCCATGGTGAAGTTTGGTAGTGTTTCTATGCCAGGTGGACTGTGGTATAAAAAGGCATTTCACTGCTTCTCATGTCACTGCTTCTCATGTCACTGCTTCTCATGTCACTGCTTCTCATGTCACTGCTTCTCATTTCACTGCTTCTCATGTCACTGCTTCTCATTTCACTGCTTCACATTTCACTGCTTCTCATGTCACTGCTTCACATTTCACTGCTTCTCATGTCACTGCTTCTCATTTCACTGCTTCTCATTTCACTGCTTCTCATTTCACTGCTTCTCATTTCACTGCTTCTCATTTCACTGCTTCTCATTTCACTGCTTCTCATTTCACTGCTTCTCATTTCACTGCTTCACATTTCACTGCTTCTCATTTCACTGCTTCTCATTTCACTGCTTCTCATTTCACTGCTTCTCATTTCACTGCTTCTCATTTCACTGCTTCTCATGTCACTGCTTCTCATGTCACTGCTTCTCATGTCACTGCTTCTCATTTCACTGCTTCTCATGTCACTGCTTCTCATTTCACTGCTTCTCATGTCACTGCTTCTCATTTCACTGCTTCTCATGTCACTGCTTCTCATTTCACTGCTTCTCATGTCACTGATTGTGTGATTATAATAATAGAACACTATAGATAGTGAATCTGATTTTTTTTTGCCAAGTACTATGAAATGGCTGTGGCCTATTCCATCAACTCAGTGGCCTTGTGGTTAGTGTCAGCCCTAAGATTGGGAGGATGGGAGTTCGATCCCTGGCTGAGTCATACCAAAGACCCAATGTGTGTCTACTTGGCACTCAGCATTAAGGAGATAGATTTGGGGGGGGTAAGGCCTTACGGTGAGACTACAGTCCTGTCCAGGGGGTGTATTTGGACATTAAGCTGCCTGACACTACAGAAAGCAGATATGTCCTCAAGGCTACTTCCTTACTTATGAGATGAGCAGAGATGTCCTCAAGGCTACTTCCTTACTTATGAGATGAGCAGAGATGTCCTCAAGGCTACTTCCTTACTTATGAGATGAGCAGAGATGTCCTCAAGGCTACTTCCTTACTTATGAGATGAGCAGAGATGTCCTCAAGTTTACTTCCTTACTTCTGAGATGAGCAGAGATGTCCTCAAGTCCAAGTCAACTCTTTTGAGGGAAGAGTCGAGTCATAGTGTTGAGGACCAGCGAGTATAAATCATGGTAAATTAATGTTTTTCCCTCGGTGTGCAGACCTAGACCTGATTTCTGAGGATTGGCGCAAATCCTCCTGCCATCTTGCTAAACTGTATTCAGAGAGAAGTTGGGGAAAATGAATCCCAAACCAAGTGGAATCCAGAAGTCTCCAACACAGCACCACGGAGTCACTGACTCCTTACATATTGACCATATTCTAAACTGGGATAAAGGAATGAGCGGTCCTCACACAGAATATAGCTGTGACGTCTCCCTGCATCTAAACATACTGTACGTTACATATACCACATTTCACCCTAATCTGTAGTTGTTTTTAGCCCAGCACCGGTAGTCTCAAATTTAGGATGTGCATATGGCCCTCCCTTCCTCCAGGTTCTAAACTTTGGTGTTCTAAACTTTGGTGTTCTAAACTTTGGTGTTCTAAACTTTGGTGTTCTGAACTCTGGTGTTCTAAACTCTGTTGTTTTAAACTCTGGTGTTCTAAACTCTGGTGTTCTAAACTCTGGTGTTCTAAACTCTGTTGTTTTAAACTCTGGTGTTTTAAACTCTGGTGTTCTAAACTCTGGTGTTCTAAACTCTTTAAACTCTGGTGTTCTAAACTCTGTTGTTTTAAACTCTTTAAACTCTGGTGTTCTAAACTCTGGTGTTCTAAACTCTGGTGTTCTAAACTCTTTAAACTCTGGTGTTCTAAACTCTGGTGTTTTAAACTCTGGTGTTCTAAACTCTGGTGTTCTAAACTCTGGTGTTCTAAACTCTGGTGTTCTAAACTCTTTAAACTCTGGTGTTCTAAACTCTGGTGTTCTAAACTCTGGTGTTCTAAACTCTTTAAACTCTGGTGTTTTAAACTCTGGTGTTCTAAACTCTGGTGTTCTAAACTCTGGTGTTTTAAACTCTGGTGTTCTAAACTCTGGTGTTTTAAACTCTGTTGTTTTAAACTCTGGTGTTCTAAACTCTGGTGTTCTAAACTCTGGTGTTCTAAACTCTTTAAACTCTGGTGTTCTAAACTCTAGTGTTCTAAACTCTGGTGTTCTAAACTCTTTAAACTCTGGTGTTCTAAACTCTGTTGTTTTAAACTCTTTAAACTCTGGTGTTCTAAACTCTGGTGTTCTAAACTCTGGTGTTTTAAACTCTGGTGTTCTAAACTCTGGTGTTCTAAACTCTGTTGTTTTAAACTCTGGTGTTCTAAACTCTGGTGTTCTAAACTCTGGTGTTCTAAACTCTGTTGTTTTAAACTCTGGTGTTCTAAACTCTGTTGTTTTAAACTCTGGTGTTCTAAACTTTGGTGTTCTAAACTCTGGTGTTCTAAACTCTGGTGTTCTAAACTCTTTAAACTCTGGTGTTCTAAACTCTGTTGTTTTAAACTCTGGTGTTTTAAACTCTGGTGTTCTAAAGTCTGGTGTTTTAGACTCTGGTGTTCTAAACTCTGGTGTTCTAAACTCTGGTGTTTTAAACTCTGGTGTTCTAAAGTCTGGTGTTTTAGACTCTGGTGTTCTAAACTCTGTTGTTTTAAACTCTGGTGTTTTAAACTCTGGTGTTCTAAACTCTGGTGTTTTAGACTCTGGTGTTTTAAACTTTGGTGTTCTAAACTCTGGTGTTCTAAACTCTGGTGTTCTAAACTCTGGTGTTCTAAACTCTGGTGTTCTAAACTCTGGTGTTTTAGACTCTGGTGTTTTAAACTCTGGTGTTCTAAACTCTGGTGTTCTAAACTCTTTAAACTCTGGTGTTCTAAACTCTGGTGTTCTGAACTTTGGTGTTCTGAACTCTGGTGTTCTAAACTCTGGTGTTCTAAACTCTGGTGTTCTAAACTCTGGTGTTCTAAACTCTGTATCCTCAACTCCATATTCTCCTGTAACATATAGCTGGTGCCATGTTTCACTGCAGTCACACTATTCCATAGAGTACTTAGCTACTAATAACTGCCCTGCTTGTGATGGTGATAGAGAAAGACACCAGGTCTCATATTTTGCTCCGTCCATTAATTATGACAGAGGTTCATTCTCAAAAACCTTTGCTGGCGGTGTTCGGGCCGGGACTTGGGTTACGTTCCAGGAAGTGTCCAGGAAATGCGATCCTGCCGTGCGTTGACTGTCCCGGGTCTTCAGCCCTGCCTCTAGGGCTACCCTCCAGACATTTCCCCCTGCCTCCACCCTATGTCGGCATCTATATAGCGCACTACTTTTGACTGGGACCCATAGGGAATAGAATGCCCTATATAGGGAATAGGGTGCCATTTGGGACGCATGCCACGGGTCTTCATCCTTAACTTCTCTATTGATGAGAACATGGAGAGATCTGCTTGGTGGTGAGAACATGGAGAGGTCTGCTTTATGGTGAGAACATGGAGAGGTCTGCTTGGTGGTGAGAACATGGAGAGGTCTGCTTGGTGGTGAGAACATGGAGAGGTCTGCTTGGTGGTGAGAACATGGAGAGGTCTGCTTGGTGGTGAGAACATGGAGAGGTCTGCTTTGTGGTGAGAACATGGAGAGGTCTGCTTTATGGTGAGAACATGGAGAGGTCTGCTTGGTGGTGAGAACATGGAGAGGTCTGCTTGGTGGTGAGAACATGGAGAGGTCTGCTTGGTGGTGAGAACATGGAGAGGTCTGCTTGGTGGTGAGAACATTGAGAGGTGTGTTTTATGAAGATTCATAATGATAAGTATCAGGTCATTCAAAGTCCCTGCTATACTCTGATCGTGTAAGACACTGAATCAAATCAAATCAAAGTTGTCACGTGCGCCAAATACAACAGGTGTAGTAGACCTTACAGTGAAATGCTGAATACAACAGGTGTAGTAGACCTTACAGTGAAATGCTGAATACAACAGGTGTAGTAGATCTTACAGTGAAATGCTGAATACAACAGGTGTAGTAGACCTTACAGTGAAATGCTGAATACAACAGGTGTAGTAGACCTCACAGTGAAATGCTGAATACAACAGGTGTAGTAGACCTCACAGTGAAATGCTGAATACAACAGGTGTAGTAGACCTCACAGTGAAATGCTGAATACAACAGGTGTAGTAGACCTCACAGTGAAATGCTGAATACAACAGGTGTAGTAGACCTCACAGTGAAATGCTGAATACAACAGGTGTAGTAGACCTCACAGTGAAATGCTGAATACAACAGGTGTAGTAGACCTCACAGTGAAATGCTGAATACAACAGGTGTAGTAGACCTCACAGTGAAATGCTGAATACAACAGGTGTAGTAGACCTCACAGTGAAATGCTGAATACAACAGGTGTAGTAGACCTCACAGTGAAATGCTGAATACAACAGGTGTAGTAGACCTCACAGTGAAATACTGAATACAACAGGTGTAGTAGACCTCACAGTGAAATGCTGAATACAACAGGTGTAGTAGACCTCACAGTGAAATGCTGAATACAACAGGTGTAGTAGACCTCACAGTGAAATGCTGAATACAACAGGTGTAGTAGACCTTACAGTGAAATGCTGAATACAACAGGTGTAGTAGACCTCACAGTGAAATGCTGAATACAACAGGTGTAGTAGACCTCACAGTGAAATGCTGAATACAACAGGTGTAGTAGACCTCACAGTGAAATGCTGAATACAACAGGTGTAGTAGACCTCACAGTGAAATGCTGAATACAACAGGTGTAGTAGACCTCACAGTGAAATGCTGAATACAACAGGTGTAGTAGACCTCACAGTGAAATGCTGAATACAACAGGTGTAGTAGACCTCACAGTGAAATGCTGAATACAACAGGTGTAGTAGACCTCACAGTGAAATGCTGAATACAACAGGTGTAGTAGACCTTACAGTGAAATGCTGAATACAACAGGTGTAGGTAGACCTCACAGTGAAATGCTGAATGCAACAGGTGTAGTAGACCTTACAGTGAAATGCTGAATACAACAGGTGTAGTAGACCTTACAGTGAAATGCTGAATACAACAGGTGTAGTAGACCTTACAGTGAAATGCTGAATACAACAGGTGTAGGTAGACCTTACAGTGAAATGCTGACTACAACAGGTATAGTAGACCTTACAGTGAAATGCTGAATACAACAGGTGTAGTAGACCTCACAGTGAAATGCTGAATACAACAGGTGTAGTAGACCTCACAGTGAAATGCTGAATACAACAGGTGTAGTAGACCTTACAGTGAAATGCTGAATACAACAGGTGTAGGTAGACCTTACAGTGAAATGCTGAATACAACAGGTGTAGTAGACCGTACAGTGAAATGCTGAATACAACAGGTATAGTAGACCTTACAGTGAAATGCTGAATACAACAGGTGTAGTAGACCTCACAGTGAAATGCTGAATACAACAGGTGTAGTAGACCTTACAGTGAAATGCTGAATACAACAGGTGTAGGTAGACCTTACAGTGAAATGCTGAATACAACAGGTGTAGTAGACCGTACAGTTAAATGCTGAATACAACAGGTGTAGTAGACCTTACAGTGTC